>NC_061117.1:40563627-40863627 GCF_002878395.1 Capsicum annuum
ATATACCTCCTCTAGCTCGACTACTCATAAAGGTAGGACCTATGGAAAACTCATTTCTCTGGCACGATGGCTCATGGCTGAAGGGGCCCCTAGGAGGATCAGAATTACCCATATATCCTGACCTAGTCTCGATCTAGGATTTTCAGTCTTTATTATCATCATCAATCTACTTTGTCCAGTACCAGACAGATGTATATATATATAATGAATAGACAGACTCAAAGTGTGGCTAAAAGAGTGTAAGTCTATAAATCTATTTCTCAGGATGAACCACAGGACTAAATCATCATAAAATCATATAAAGGGTCAAAATCTCTCTCGATCGAAGTAAATAGTAGCGATAAGACCACGGATTGGAGTCTATTTTAATGAGATTTCTAAAACATCATCTTTAGTTTCAAAATATAATAAATCATCAATTAAGTTGGTATGATTCCCTTTTAAAGAAAACTATAAACATGTTTTAGTTTGAATCGAATCATTAAGTAAGCATAAATATATCAAATCTATGCATATCATCATCAGTATCCAAATATTACAATCATAATAGTCTAAATGTCCATTTACTAAACCATATGTTTTACAAGGATAGGTTACTCACCTAGAGTCCAGCTAATATTATCATCATGGCCTCAGTCCCAATAATATACCACTTACATAGCAATAGTACCATAATCCGGGAAAACATGATAATCCACCAAGCCAAGTAGTACAATTAATTTAAAGGGGCCATAGCCTTAACTATTTCTAACATTCTTATAACCTTGGGCTAGGATCCTATAGGCATAACAAGTATTTCATCTTAAGAGATGATTCACCCTTCTATCTCCAAACTTCTAAATTAGGCTAAATCATGGTAATCTACTCATAATCTTATCCTAAAATTCTAATTGAACATTAATTGATATAATACACTATCTCATGAAGAAGAGTAAACAGAAGCCTGCCTTAATGCTGAATCGCAAATCCTTGAATCTTCCATAAATTATCTACCTATGGTCCACGATCTTGGAATGCTGCCATTATATTAAAATAGTAACCTATACATCATTAGGAGTAAAACGAGACCCATATTTCTATATAAAGGGCAGGTCAGAATTCATGTCAAGAACAGGCTTGTGGGCCCATAAATGGAAATCCAAAATTGATTCCATCGAATGACAAGGAATTTGTACTCAAAAGTTGAGCGTAAATGCTGCATAAATTGAGGTCCAAATTAGCCCCTAAATTTTAGGGATTTAAGACCTAGTTTTTAATGATGTACCATGAAATATGATAGAAATTGATGGGAAAATTAATGAAAAACTGACGTCGTCCAAATTACACCTCCTAATAGTATAATGTGGTCGCTTGTCAAATGTAGAACCAAACAAGGTTTGGGTCGATCCAATAGGGAATAGAACAAAAATCTTTGATTGTTGATGTAGATGGAAAATGCAGAAAGTAAATAGGGAGTTTTGTAAGAATAGTATTAATAGTAACAATGGTGGGCAAGTAGGATTGTTATCAATACTAAACAATCACTAGGACTGTGTTCCTGCAGACTTCTTAACACCACAAACTTATGGTGCTCATCAAACTATCTTGGTGTCTATCATGACCCAAAATTTGCACGTGATGGCACCTGTACCCTCAAAAGTTGGTAACCTTATCCCAATCCAAAAACATAATTTAAGAATAAAGGTGAGGAAGACTGGAGAATAAACACAAAATATAAATAGAGAAGAAATAATATTTTTGATACATCTCCTGGTATGATAATAACTAATACAAGCCTCTAATATAAATTTTTAACTACTATACTAAGATATCTTGTATGCAAAAGTAAGAACAATATAGTATGGAAGAGATCAACATAAGCTTGAAGTCCATTTGCCACTACCTCGATCTATGCAATACCATTACGGTAACAAATGATCTATAAACTTCTACTCGATCCAATACCTGCAGGAAGTGCAGAAAATATGAAAAACAAAAGTAAAGCAAAGGTGAGTACAAAAACTTACATGATAGAGCAAACATTATATATAATCGACCCTAATCCAAGGAGATGGAGAGAAACACAACATCAGCTACCCAAGGTATCCAGATAATCTATAACCCGCTAAATCATAATACTTCATCCTACCAAGGTAACCCTAAAGGATGATCAACAACCATAACAAGAATAGGGTAGGCACTATAACCTAGGCGAGTCAACACTAGCCACCTTATGATCTACAATTAAAGAAAACACTTATTCAAAAGACTCACTACACAACATATAGTTTTCATTCTTAATTACATGATGTCAACCAAACATTATAGGATAAAATAAAGAGTGATTTTATAAAGATTCAATAACATACTACCGAAGGAACAATCCAGCAATCTATCATATTAAGCCATAACCTTACCCAAGTATCACAAAACCTTAACTCCAAATTAAGATAGGATAAGGAAAAGTAATATAATAAAGTGAAATAGATGCTTAAGACATAATATCACAAATAAGTTTCCAACATGATAAAATAGTACAAGAGTAAACACTAACACAATATCAACCCTACCAAGAAAGAAAATAAAATAAAGTGATGCAATGTAATATAGTGATGAGAATGATGATGATAATGATGATGAGGTGATATGTTCGGGGCTATCGCATAATTTCCATATACGCATACCGAGCATTGATCCTGAGGTTGGACCAATTGGTGGTACTCAATCCATATACAATATAATAACCAATACAAATACCAATCTAATATCCATAACTCCTTTTCGACGCGTGATCTTTAATAAAGAGTTTGTGAAGGTGTCACATTTCTATCATAAAACCCACATTGCCACAATAGTACAAATGTCTCATTAATGAATGTATGCTATGAGGATGTAATTCTCTCAACCAAACCAGAATGAGGATCTCAAATCAAACCAATATACATGCATGTGCACTAAAATCCATTCAATAGGCCAATCATCCATGATCCGATATAATCTATTTGCCATTTAAGTGAAATATGCAAGTAAGATATCAATAATATCATTTTAAGCCCCAACACAAGTAACACATAGTGAATATTACCTCGAATCGCCACCAACAATAATATAAGCTCCCACATAGTGTCACAAGAATAGTAACAGATGAATAATCCCCTACCCAGGCATACAAACTTAATTAATCAATCAAATCCATAAATATTTCATATAAGTTCCACATGGCATCATAAAATAAATACAAATCATAATGACCAAACATTATGAAAATATCCAAACCTAGCTCTCCATACATTAAGCATCAAAAATCAATACGAGCTCATTTATAATCTAGGCATTATCTAAGGCTCGATCATTCAATTATTTCGGTAATAACATGATTGTCCCCTAGAGTTCTCTAAACCCTAATCATTGCAATAAAGGCCACTATGCAAGTTCTAAAACCCCAATGTAAGCATCCAATAATAATAATCCAAACTTATGTTATTAACTAAAATCTATTCTAAGGTTATCTGCAAGAAATAATATTAACTAAATAAGGCAATAAACTAACTACAATTCATTATTAAGACTTTGGTACCCGCGGATATGCTCTCCATGTCATCAAAGTGGGAACCCTAACCTAAACGCAGTACAATATACCAACTATCAAGAAAATAACATATAAACACTTTGGAAAAAAACCAAGGTACATCTCAACTTGCCTTAATCAAAGATCCATAAATCCAAATACTGAACAAATATCCAACCAAGAGCTTAAATCCTTTGAAACGTCTCCATTCATGAACAAACTATCAAATATGATATCTAAAAATAGACCCCAAAAATGGGTTCAAAAATAAAATGGCTAAAACCATAATTTTATTTTAGAAATATTTTCTCCATACTCATAGGATTCTACTGCTGAATACCCATGCGAAACTAAGTTAAAAACAACATTCAAATCAAATAAAACTATTTCTAACCTTTACCGATAAAACCCCCAAATATGATTTTGAAATCAAGAATTTGAAGTTGTTTTGAAGATGAAATCGAGGGTAAAATGATAATCATAGGATTAGAAAACTTTTCCTTTGGTGAAATCCCAAAAATCCCTTTGGAATCATCCAAATCGAGCTCTCAAGCCCTAAAAATGAAAAAAATGGGGTTTTAATTCTCAGCTTGCATAAAAATCATGAAAATAAATGTGAAGTTCTTAGTAAAAGGGAGAGATGGAGTTATATATTGATAAACAATGATTATACAAGAAAAACTCATCGAAAATCATCACATTCAAAGCTTTCTAGCTCCCAAAATGTCAAAAATATGAAAAAGAGTAGATTTTGGTCTTAACCATTAATGATGGTCACAAACATGGTAATACGTTTGCTTTTGCGGCCAGGTCAAGTGGTTGCTAACTCCGTCAAAGTTTCACTTTCATGACCACACCAACACGAACAATCTAAAGAACTTATTTTGACCCCCAAAACTCATTCTGAACCATATGAACATGGTCCAAAAGTGAACTTTGATTGTAAAACACGTTTTAGATCAAATGGAGTCATCAAATTTACAAAAAAGGTCATTGTCAAAAAATTGACCCCTGTTACCCTATTTATGCTATTTCTGAACCAATGGTTGAAATAGGATCTAAAAGCCACAAAACTAAGCCACCCCTACTACTAACCCAAATCCGACATTCTATATCGGCTGGCAAGTCTATTTTGCCATCCAAAACTTGGATCTCGATATGTTAATCAAAGTCAACCATTAGCTCTTATAGCCTAAAAATGACCTCAACTTACCCAAGGCCATGAAAACCATGTCAACCGTTCTTGTAACTCATAAACTAGATAACACAACCATGAGGAGCGGTAAAATTATCAAAACACCTACACAGAAAAATCATCAAAATTTAGGTCATTACAATATCCACCACTAAGATTTACTTTCATCCTGGAACATAAAATAATGAAAGGCAAAAACATGGACATGGTGGAAAAATAGTTTTAAGAAACATCAAACAAACATTCCGACAAGGATTCATAACTGTTGAACTACGGGTCACATCATGGAACCAGAAATATATCATATAAGGACTCACAAGGTTATCACACAAGCACGACATGTTAATTCATCAATAAAGCCACATTTCTAATTTCTGAATTTTCTTTATATCCATGACTAAGTCCAACACAATAGAAGTTCGAGACATGCACGACCAGTCTTAAACCTAACCAAGGCACCACTAGACGCTGGCTACAACCATGATACCAAAAATAATTCTTAGACCGCAAAACACCGATGAATTAATACACACACAAAACTACTCACCATACACTAGTTCACCAGCCCAAGGCTGATATTATCACTATCGACTACAACAATGAGATAGCTACAGGCTAAAATTGCAATGATGAAATCCAATCTCAATAACTATACAAAAAGTCAAAAGACCATACATACCACTCATGTGCAACTAACCCACCATCACACCATTCTGATCAATCCTAAAGGAGAATGAGAAACTCTAATAAAACTCTCAATAACAAGGATGTGAAATCTTTGAAAGACATAAAATACACAAACAACTCATCATGGAGGCACGTACAACCCTCAATATACAAAAACCATCAGACAACCCAAATTCCTCCAAAAATTGGTACCATGGATAGAAAATCTTTAAAACACATAGACTAATCAAGAAATTCATCATGATATCCCAAGCAATCATTAATGATCAAGTCATATTAATCTCCCAAAGTCCTCAATAATCTAGTAGAACAAAAAGCTTGTGCAACTATACACCCATAAGCAACCTGTCATACTAGAGGCAATCAAACTATGGAGAAAGTGCAATAGACAATATAACCCCCTGACGAATTCCCAAATCTCAATCGAAACTCAGGAGGAATCACCTATAGACTCTACACAACTGATGGACCACAACATAGAACCCCAAATTTCTATCTCTTGGCCATAGCTAAACTATGAATGTAACCAAATAACTTAAGCATGAGGACCCTTATCTTTTTCTTAAATATCTTACCATTCAATATTCCTTTGTGAAAAGGTTATAAGCTAATAAGATACAACTTGAACTCACTCAATTCCCATAAAGAGTTGCTTGACGCAACATCCATAAAGAACAACATATAGTCAAATTGAACTTTATGAGCAATATATTCCACCAAGACACTTATCTAAAAGAATAACGAATGCTGCACACAACATACGCATTTCAATTCGAAAATATTCCAAGTTAAAAGTGTAAAAATCCTTATAAGCTGAAATCTTTCAACTTTTATTAAAGATAGTCTCGATAACAAATAACTTATCCAAGCAAACAAAAGCTAAATACCAAGGGAGTAGCAAATTGCAAGACCCCAATACATGAAATCTTTCCTTAAAACAAAATTTTTTTACTCGCTATCCTTTCAAATCAAGCACACCATATGTCTAGGCTATACTTGGTTCTACAACTAAAGAGTACCACTAGGCACACTATAGTTTGAGATGCCAAAAACCATAAGACCAATTTATTTTGCACTACAAAAGTATACTAAAATATGATCCACCACTGTTTTACAATATAACCTTGAAGAACACTATACTCAAAACACCAAAATTCGCAAAACTCCAAGAAATTCCACCAAACTCAGTGATATACTATGAACTAGTTACGAACATAAGATCGGCATAACCGATCCAACACTAAGGAAACATCTATATATAGAAAACATCAACAACTCCTACAAAATCCATGAATCATACCAAAAATCAAAGATAAATAAATAAAAACGTAGTAGAAGATAGAAACCACAGTCAAACACCACTAAGGCATAACAACGGTGTGCCAAAAACCATACCTGTGGCTACTGTACCAAAAACTCCTCTTACAAGTCCATGTTTTGTAAAGCATCTCTCTTTATTTGTTGTGGGAAACTCTCCTATAGTGCTCAAAATCACCACTTAAGAAACAACCCAAAGAAGTAGGAACTAATGAGACAGGCTTGAAGAAAGCAAAAGACAACTCTAATCTAAAACTCTTTTAGCATAATCATGAAGACCCTAATCTCCACCAGGCATATCATTATGATCACCAAAGCCTTGGACCTTCTGAGCAGTAAAACTTTTATAGCTCTATACAAACTCCTTTAAAACACTCGAGAAAACTGATTCGATGACAAGACCGATCTAGGGTCTTGTCAGAATGGACATCCCAAGTCCGATCGAGAATAGAGACCACCCTCGTTACCTAACCCAACCTTCAACCAACTTTCCTGAGTTGTCTGATTTTGAATATGTAACAAGATAGTGTAACAATCCAGATTATAAAATCAAGGATAGGTCTATTATCGAGACTAACCCAACCGAGTTCAACCATCCCCTACCAACCATACAACCATACAAAGCCAAACCAAACCATAATACAATCATAACCAAATAAGTTCCAAAACATAACTAAATATACAATCCCAAAATAAAAGAGGATGGAATAGCAAACACTATCATCAACTGGTATCATCCCCAATACCAATGCTAAGGCTATCACCAATACCGATTCTGCCCATTCATACCCATATTAATTCCACAAAGTCTCTAACCAAAAGAATATTAAAATCTAGTTGGGACATGCCCCCAACCATAGCCGAAATCAATATCCATAAACAAGTCAAAGTATGAAATAACATCCATGAAATTGAGCCTTTCCGAGATGGAAGCTCACAACTTTAATCCAATAGCTATCCCAAAATATTTGAATGCTAAGGAAGAATAAAATAGTCGTTTCTTGTATCGCGTGGGGATACTACACCCGAAGATGGGTTAGTGGGTTAATGCTAGCATGAACTCAGGATAAGGATAAAATAATGCCTTTTAGAAAATCAAGTAAAAACCATCCACATACACACACACATATATAACCATGCCGGGAAAGGAAATCGGGTTAACATGCCATTAAAACCTTTAATTGGGTTGTGTAATGTTGTCGTCCTAAAACACCCATAGGATATATGGGTTCAGCCCCCCTACTGAAAGGGACCCAATGTGTGAAGCCACACTACCAGGGAAAAAAACCTGGGATGACTAGTACATCGCCTAAAATATAAAGTGTGACATAATGCACACGGTCATAGGACTAAACCTCATATCTGCAACTATGAGTTTAGAATTTCTATCCCTCCGGGACCTCAACCTTCCACTACTTGGAAACACACTCGCTCTTTTAAGCCCAATTATAACCATTTCCAACCAAATAATTATTTTATTATTTTATCCAAGGATATTAGTAGTGGAAGTGTCATAACGACTATCACTTGCAAGTATTGTCCTTAGTCAATCCTTAGGGGATTCCATGTACCCCACATGATTTCTACATAAACCAAAACCATGCCCACCAAGGCCTTTTAAATCAATTCAAAACTATTTAAACCATTCATATCATTTAGGGTTCCATTACTAGGTCTAAACCGTACATAAGTTCCATTGAAAAACCAATATTATAGTGAAAGCATTGTTATAGGCATTTTATCAAACAATTTGGGGGCATAGTATTTCCAAAACCAAAGTCCATTACAAAAGAACCATTCCCATGCAACCAATTATCCAAAACCACTATTAATGCATTTAAAAGCATAATTAAAACATAAAAAATCCATAACCAAGCATTTATAACCAAAACCCCCAAATCATGTTTCAAAACCAAAATCATAAAACATTCAAATCATGAAAACATTGTACAAAACCAGGCCTTTAGGTGGAACTAACAATGAGGGAAGAGAACATCCCTTAAAGACAAATGATGATGGAGAGAAATTAACAAGACAAGCCTCAATTTACTCCTTAAGATAAAACCCTAGCTTCCTTTGCCCAAGAACTCTAGAGAGGATTTAAGAGTGTTTTCCAAGTGTTTTAGAAGAGAAGAATAGGGAAAATAACCTTCCAAGTGTAATATAAGTCATGGAACCTTATAAAGATAAGTAGAGAAATATCCAGATTGCCCTCACTTAAATTGCATTAAATTCCCATCGTAGGGTACGACTGACCTTTATGAGTCATACCCATCCTGTATGAGTTGTACCCACCTCTCGTACCCTAGGCTTTCCCTCTTGGACCCAACACTATCTAAGTATGACACACCTAAACCCAAGTTGTATTCAAGTGTATAACTAGATCCTATAAACCGTACCCCTAGTAGAATAGAATCCAACTAGTTTGAACATTGATCACCATATGAGTCCTGGGTACGACTTGTACCCTAGCTTACGTCTTATAGTAAGCCACTCATACTTAGATACAACTTAAGTTACCAATTCTAAGGTTAAGCGAAGTAATAAAAAAACCCTTACCTAGGTATACAACTCGTTCTACTTTAATCATACCCATTCCAGTAAGTACATCCATCCCACCAACCAATATAAGTCAGCATACGACTGGACCATATCACCAGTACCCAAGTGTACTACCTGTTCTCCTAAGTCGTATCTTTCCTAGAAATGAAAAATCAAGGGAATTTTCTAAGGTCCAGTAATCAAGGTATTTCAGTCTTTCCCAATAGGAATATTTATCCCTGAATGACAGGCAAAGTAGGGGTAATCACACGCACGAGTCATTTGCATTATCAAATATATTTCTAATCTTTACCAAAGTTTGAAAATAAAGAGGAAAAGATGTTTATCTTTCCTTTAACAAACTCAGAAAATAAAGATATGTTGAAGACACATTCCATTTGCATGAATCCCAAGAGCATAAAATAGAGGCGGATACTTAGACTTTATGTCCTACCTCGCTTCCCATGTATCTTCTTCCACATTATGGTTCTGGCACAAAATCTTAATCTAAGCCCCATCCTTGGTTCATAACCGACGAACCTGCCTATCCATGATCTCAACCGGAACCTCTTCATAAGACACTTCCTCAACATAGAGACATGAAATACCAGATAAATGAAGTCCAAATTAGGGGAATACTCTAAGTCATTAGAAATATTTCCCACCCTTCGCAAAACCACATAAGAACCAATATACCGGGGATTGAGCTTCTCTTTTTTGCCAAACCATATTACTTCATTCAAGGGAGATACCTTGAGCAACACCTTATTCCCAACCTCAAACTCTAAGTCTCTACGCCTTACATCCTCATTGGACATTTTGCAACTTTGGGCTGCCTTAAGTCTATTCTGAAGCACTTTTACCTTTTTTGTAGCCTAATAGACCAAATTCGGACAGAACATATCCGCCTTACCAAGCTAGAACCAACCAATTATAGATCTACACCTCCTACTGTACAATTCCTCTAAAAGGGCCATACCAATACTAAAATGATAGCTATTGTTGTAAGAAAATTCTACCAAAGATAGATACTCAACCCAACGGCCACTAGAATCAATCACGCATGCTCGAAGCATATCCTCCAAATTTGAATAGTCCTTTTGGCTTGCCCATGCATTTTAGGATGATAGGCAGCACGTTAGTACCCAATCCCTTATGAAAAGACCATATAAAATAACATAAAAACTGCATACCATGATCTGAGATAATTGAAATAGGTACCCCATGCAGCTTCATAATCTCTTAAATATATAACTTTGCATAATCTTCTGCCAAAAAAGGTAGTCCTCACTGGGAAGAAGTAAGCAGACTTTGTCATTCTATTCATGGTGACCTAAATCAAATCATATTGATTTCGAGACCGAGGAAAACCGATAACGAAATCCATATTGATTACCTCCCATTTCCATTCGGGCAAAACAATCTCTTGATATAACCCACCAGGTCTCATATGCTCAACTTTAACTTTTTGACACACAAAGAACTTGTCCACAAAATTAGCCACGTCCCTTTTCATACCATTCCACTAATACACTCCTTGAGATCATGATACATCTTTATCGAGACAAAATATACAATATAGCGCGATTCATGCACCTCAGCCAAGTTCCTTTATTAGAACCCATCAATATTAGGAATGGACAACCTTTCTTGGTACTGTAAAGTACCGCCGCCACTGATTTAAAACACCATTACCTTGTGCATGCCCACATTACTCTTGATTTTCATAAAATTAAGATCTAGCACTTGCTTCTTCTTAATCTCCTCACCAAGAAAAGACCAAACCACTTCCTGTACCATCACCCCACCATCCTCATAGTCTAAAAGAAAAACTCTAAAATTAGCCAAACGGCGAATATCTCTCACCAATTCCCAATTTTTTTCCTCTTCATAAGCCAAAATCCCTATGGATAACCTGCTAAGTGAATTAAAAACCATATTAGCCTTACCTGGGTGATAGTGAAGACTCATGTCATAGTCTTTGTAGAGCTCCAACCATCTTACTTGCCTTAGATTTAGTTCCTTTTGACTGAACACATACTATAGACTCTTATGATCAGAAAAGATATCTACGTGCACTCCACACAAATAATGCTGTCGGATTTTCAAAGAAAAAACCACCGTCAACAACTACAAATCATGAGTAGGATAATTCTTGTCATGTACCTTAAACTACTTGGAAGCATAGAAAATCACCTTCCTATGCTATATCAAAACATAACCAAGTCCTGCCCTAGGTGAATCATATTAAACCCCAAACCCCTCACTGCCCTTAGGAAATGACAAGATTAGAGCAGAAGTTAGCTTATTTTTCAACTTCTTGAAACTTCCCTCATAAGCATCTGACCAAGAAAACTTCACCTTTTTCATAGTCAACTTAGTCAAAGAAGCAGCTATTATTGAAAACCTCTCCACAAACCTCCTATAACACCCAAACAAATTGAATAAGCTCTAAATATTGATTAGGGTCGTGGGTCTAGCCACTTTTTAGCTACAAACACCTTTTGCAAACCCACCACTATCCCCTCGATAGAAATAATACGACCAAGGAAAGTCATAGCGTTTAATCAAAACTCACACTTGGAGAACTTGAAATACAACTGTTGTTCCTTCAAGGTCTATAATACCATATGGAGGTGATTAGGATAATCCACCTCACTTTTGGAATAAACCAGAGTGTCATTGATAAGTACAATGACAAAGAGATCCAAGAATTTCGTAAAAACCCTGTTCATCAAGTCCATAAATGCTGTAGGAGCATTAGTTAAACCAAATGACATCACCAAGAATTCAAAGTAACCATACCGAGTATAAAAAGCCATCTTAGGGATATCCTCCTCTTGAATCTTAAGCTGATGATTCCCAGACCGAAGATTTATCTTAGAAAAAAACTTGGCACCTTGTAACTGATCAAACAAGTTATCTATCCTTGGAAGAGGATACTTGTTCTTGATCATTACCTTATTCAACTATGGATTATCAATTCACATCCAAAGTGAACTATCCCTATTGCGCACGAACAACATCGGTGTACCCCACAGGGGTACACTAGGACAAATAAACCCCTTATCCAGTTGATCCTTAAGTTGCTTCTTGAGTTTCCTAAACTCAGTAGGAGCCATTCTATAAAAAGGAACAAATATTGGAAGAGTGTCCAAAAGCAAAACAATACCAAACTCTATTTCCCTGTCCGGAGGAATATCAGGAAGATCATCCAAAAAGACCTCAAAAAATTCATTTACCACTGGGACTAACTATAAACAAGGACTTTTTAACTTAGAATCTCTAACCCGAACCAAGTAATAAAGAAAACCTTTATAGATTAACCTCAAAGCTCTAAGATAATTTATAAACCTCCCCCTAAGAGCTAGGGAACCACCCCCCACTCTATAATTGGTTTACTAGGGCACCTAATAACATCCTTATAGTTATGACAATCTAAGGATATGAAACAAAAGTGTTACCAACCCATCCCCAGAATAGCATAAAAATCCTCCATATCATGATCAAATAAATCCACCAAAGTCAGCCTACAACCCACAGATACCACACTTCCCCTATACACTCTCTTAGCAAAAATTGAGTCACCTACCAAGGTAGAAATAGAAAAAGTATTCAAAATAACCTTGAGATTAATACCAATACATAAAGCCATATATGGGGTCATATAATAAAGAGTGTACCCTGGATCAAGAAGAAAATACACCATTAATGCATATAAAATTGTAGTTAAACCATGGGAAAACCATAACCAAGCATTTATAACAAAAAAGCCAAAATCATACAACATTCAATTCATGAAAACATTGTATAAAACCATGCATTTAGTTGAAACTAAGAATGATGAAAGAGAACATGCCTTAAACCAATAGGATGATTGAGAGAAATCACCAAGACAAGCCCCAATTTACTACTTAAGATGAAACCATAGCTTTTTTTGTCCAAGAACCCTAGAGAGGATTTAAGAGTGTTTTCCAAGTGTTTAAGAATAGAAGAAGAGGGCAAATAACCTTCCAAGTGCAATATAAGTCATGGGACCTTATTACGATAAGTACAAAAATGTCCAAATTTCCCTCACTTAAAGTGCATTAAATTCCTATCATAAGATGCGACTGACCCTTACGAGTCGTACCCATCCTGTATTAGTAGTACTTACCTCTCATACCCTGGGCTTCCCTCATAGACCCAATAATATCCAAGTACGACACACCTAAACCCAAGTCGTATTCAAGTGTACAACTAGAACCCATAAACCATACCCCTAGCAGAACAGAATCCAATTGGTTTGAACACTGACCACCATACGAGTCTTAGGTATGACTCGTACCTTGGCTTACAGATCATAGTGAGCCCTTCGTACTCAGATCTAACCTAAGTTACCAAGTCTAAGGTTAAGTGAAGTAACCAAATAACCCGTACCCAACTATACGACTCATACTACCTAAATAATATCCATTCCAGTAACTACATCCATCACACCAACCAACACTTGTCAACATACGATTGGACCATACCACTCGTTCCCAAGTGTATGACCCATTTCTATAAGTCATATCTTGCCCAGAAAGCAAAAATCAAGAAAATTTTCTAAGGTCCAAAAACCCGGGTGCTTCATTCCATGAAAGGTAATGTGATCCAACCGACCTACTCTCTACATATGTCATCCACCATTGTCTAGTTGGCCTAAATAATTGAAAGGCTATAAAGTCGGCTCCATTAGAATCCACTAGGTCCAACTTGTACAACCTATGGCAATCAAGTAAGAATAAATAAGCATTAACCTTAGGATCTCCATTAAATCAAGAAGGATCTAGACTCATGTGCTTTGCATATTTGCTATGTCCTTCCATGGAGATAAAAGGTAAAGTCACTATATATGGAGCAATCCCAATAATATCTCATCAACACTCGGAAAACTGATAGGAGTCACTGATGCATTAGAAATTTGAAGACCTTTCATAACATGCCTAACCAAAATACAAGCCACCCTCTTAATGAAACACAACATTCAAACCAGATATTCCTCAAGCATAGGTATGGTCACAGGTAGTGATTTCACTAGCCTCGACCCCTCTAACTTACTGGACCAACAACCATTCATAACTCTAGAACCTAAAGAGAAAACTCTTAACTTATCTCTAATTAGTCTTGACATCCTAATTCGACCACTACTCAAACCCAACTTCTACCGTGCATCAAAGACACTACCTCTGAACCTCTAGCAATAGACGAGTGCATGCTCGCCATCAGTGAGAGAGAGTGGATAAGAGACTTTTTAGTTATGCAAAATTAGAATACACAAATAGAGTGAAGAAGTGAAAATCTCCTAAAGTCATATAGCCTCTTGAAGATAGATAACAGATATCTCCGCATCGATCTGCAGACTCTACTAGATTCGACTTGTAGTAATGAGACCAATGAACCTGGTTCGAATTCTAAATGGTCATGACCCAACATATGTATGTAATTGAACTTGTACACCCTCCAATACAGATAAGCCTATAGCAATCAAAAAATATAATTTAAAAATAAAGAAGTAGCAAAGCAGAGAAATAAACCAAAAATATAAATAAATAAAAAAGTATATTTATGATAAATCCCTGGGTCTGGTTGTCACTAATACAAGACTCTAATAAATATTTGAAACAAGTATACTAAGATATCTTATATGCAAAAGTAAGCACAAGATAGTAAGAAAGAGATCATAGTAAGCTTGAAGTCCATCTACCACTACCTCAATCTTTACAATGCCCATGTAGTAAGAAATGATCTACAAAGTACTACTTGGTCTAATACCTGCACGGAGTGTAAAAAACAAGATAAAGGAAAGAAAATCATGGGTGAGTATGAAAATCCACGTGTACTCAACAAGCATCATGGATAACCAACCCTAATCCAAAATGATGGTGAGCACCATCACACCAGCTACCCAAGGGTATCTAAATAATCTATAATCTACCAATTCATAATACTTCACACTATTAAGGTAACTTTGAACAAAGCCAAAATTATAAGATAAAGTCCCCGCACGACCAACACATACAAAATATCACCTCAAGTCACCACCAATAACAATATAAGCCCCCATATAGTGTCATAACAATAGTAATAATTGAATAAGACCTTACCTAGGCATACAAACTTAATTAATTTCTCAAGTTCATAGATATTTGATAAAAGTTCCACATCATCACAAAATAAATACAAATTCCAATGAAAAAATATGGTGATTCTACCCAAACCTATCTCTCTTATACATAAAGCCTCAATAACTAATATGAGCTCATTTATACTCTAGGAAGTATTTGAGGTTCGATCACCTTATCATTTTGTTAATAACATTATTGTCCCCTAGAGTTTGCTAAACCCTAATCATTAAAATAAAGGCCTCTATGCAAGTTTAAAAGCCCTAATGTAAGCATCCAATAATAATAATAATCTAAACCTAAGTTGTTGAGTAAAATCTATTAGAAGGTTATCAGGACATATCAAAAAACGAAACCCGAAAATGGGTTCAAAAGGAAAAAGAGTAAACCTATAATTTTTTGTTAGAAATATGTTCCAGTTTACAGTCTGAAAATGAGTTAGAAATGAGGTTCAAATCAATTAAAAATCATTTTCAAGATTCACTGGAAAACCCCCCAAAAATCATTATGAAATAAAGAATTTAAACTTGTTTGGAAGATAAATCGAGGGTAAAATGATAATTAGAATATTAGAAAATTTATCCATGGAATAAATACAAAAAATTCCTCTGGAGTCATCCAAATTCGAGCTCCCAAGCTCCAAAAATGGTGGAAATGGGGTTTTGATTCTTAACTTGGGTAGAAATTAAGAAAAATAAAATATAAGTTGTTGGTAAATGGTAGAAATGGAGTTAAAAATTTATAGATAATGATTATGTGAGAAAAATGCATAAAAAATAATCAAAATGGAAGCTTCCTAGCTCCCAAAATTTCAAAAATATAAAAAAGGGTCAATTTTGGTCTTAACCATCTACAATGGTCTCGAATCCGAACTTTGTTCCGAACATGACACAAAGTTCGTTTCACGACCACACCAACACCAACAATCTCAAAAACTTATTTTTGACCCCTAAAACTGGAACACTATGAACATGGTCTAATAGTTAACATAGATTGTGAAACATGTTCAGGATCCAATGGAATTATAAAATTTACAAAAAAGGTAATTATAAAAAGATTGATCCCAGGACCCAATTTATAATGTCTTCAAAACAAGGGATGAAAAGGGATCTAAAATCCACAAAACAAGAACCAACCCCGCTACTAATCTAAATTTGACATTTCGAATCTATTGGTGCAATCAAATTTGCCATCTGAGACTCGGATCTTAATATGTTGACCAATGTCAACCATTATCTCTTAAGGAGTAAAAATGACCTCAACTCACCCAAAACCTTCCCAAAGGCCATGGGAGTCTTTCCAATAATTCCTTTAACTCATAATCTAGATAACACAAACAATAGGAGGGGTAGAAAGGTCACACTACGTAAAAGGACAAATAATCCAAATTTAGGTCATTACAGTGTCTTGAATGTAGAATCTTACAAGTTATATATTACCTAACCATCTTTTGACCTTGGTTTTGGGTGAATTTCTCTCATCTCCTATCTTTATTAGAGCATCGTCTTACTAATCCTTGTTTTGTACACTAGATTAGCAATCTTCTCTCGATCTCAAGTTAATTAGATGAAGATTGGTAGCTTCAAATTAATGTTGTGATTGAATATCTACCTCTCTCTCGAGTTAGTATTGAATACAAGTGAGTTCTTAATGTAAGGAACCATTAGGAAAATTAAAAAAGTGAAGAAAACCATAATATATACATGAACACCAATTTAGAATGACTTTGCACTTCCTCTATTTTGTTAATCCTTTAAAGTTCCCACAACCCTAGATATAGGTTTTAACTGCTCATTATTTTAAGAACACACATCGAATTCATAATTGAAAGTATATGAATGATCTCACGAGTAATAAGAATGAAAATTAATATCCCAGTTTGTATCAAACCTAAAGAACATGAACAAGAATCCCTAGATCAAAAGTGAATCTCAAAAGTCAAAAAAATATAATAAGTGTATAAAGTGTGTACTCTAATAATGAAGCATCTAAAGGGTATTTATAATTACCTCATAAATCCTATCAAAAATAAAGTAGGAAAATAGAGTCGGTACGAACCTACAATCCCACTTATGGGTCGTCGGTAGTACCTACGAGGCATGAATAAGTTTGTAGGACTCAGGCGGATTGTACATCTTCAAAACCCTACCTACGAGGTGTACCAATGGGCTCAAAAGTACTACTTATATTCATAGGTAGTCTTCATCATAATTTGAGATAAATTTTAACTTTCAGAACTTCAGAAACTCTAACTTTGGACCCAACCTAAAGTTCGTAGGTAGTACCTAGGGCTCTTAGGTAGCATTCCTGGTATGCTTCATCACTTTTTCTCCTTCTCTACTCCAAACTCTGTTTTCTTGCAAAACCAACACAAAAACACATCAAATTTAACAAAACGGCCTATATACTTGCATAATTTCCATATTTTAAGCATTAAAAGTGCCATGAAACCATGTCATATTAACACCCTTATCTTAGAATATTTGTATATCCTCAGGAAATAAACACATAACAAGGAAAACACGATGCTTTAGTTGTAAGGCACCTATGACAATAAACTCAATTTAGCTCAAATTTCTTATTTTCATGACTTGAGACTACCCCTTAGTCGTGACACGGAGCTTAGAACCACAAGTGATCCTAAGCTAACCCATGTACTGGAATGATGCTTGAGCAACTCATTTAATATATATATATTTATACATATATATATATGCTAAATAATTGAGCGGAAACATAATAAACATGAGATAAGATGTTTCAATACATAACTGATCAAAGCTTACAACACTGAAATTTGAGAGAGGCAGAGGAACACAAATTATTAATACTAACTTTGACTTGCCATACATGAATCCTCCATTATTACTGATTATAGGTATATGGGACATGTCTTCAACGATCCCAAATTAATACATACAATACAAGAATTGTAACTTACTTGAGTCCTCAAAATAAGAGAACTCATCACTTGCTATCTGAATACTATGAATTGTTTGACCCAAATATGTAGGCTACAACTGGTACCTATATCATGAAGGAATGTAGCCACAAATGCATATATGTGGTCAGTACTTTGGAATATATTGAGAATGTGGGACATGCATTTATCATAAAAATACTTCAAAATATGCTTTACAACAGAGGAATATATTTAAGCTATTTGCTTAAATATGCATTTAAGATAGGTTTGTACGTAAAAATTATAAGTCATAGTAAAATTTCTAATTAATGAACTGAAAACATTTCTGCAAGCTAGGAAGTGGTAGAAACATGAATAATCTATGTAAATCTTTAGTTAAAGCAGAATACGTTAAAAAAATGTATTGAGGATCATGTATAAATGCAATGCATGAATGCATAAATGTGTAAGACGAATGCAAGTCCATGCTGAAATAATCTGTAAAATTGAATAACTAAATAAATGATAACTACACACTTGGTCATGAAAACCTTTTTAGGCCCCTAAGTATATGATTTAATAATGATAAACTAACAAGTGTATATTTGCAGGATATTGAAGACTGCTAATGTTGGAAGGATAAAGGAAGATGACTCCAGGAATAAAAGGACATCAGGAATGGAAGGACATCAACTCACAATCCATGGCATCCAAGTAAATCAATCACAATGAGAAAAAATGGAAGGAGAATCTTAGCCCTAAAAGTAATGAAAAATTAGATCAATCACGATCAAGTAAAAGAAAAAAAAGGTCATAAATGGATTTATAAAGGCATCAATCTCTATTAGAGCAAAAAGAACAAAAAAAAGATCATGAATATATCTGATATGAACGTGAGTAAAATCCATATATAGTTATATCTGACATAGACATATCATACGGCTACATTCATAAATCAAGGAATCAATTCAAATCCTTGATTGTGAAGAAATATCTTGAGTTTCTTTATAAATAGTAGCAGCCATAAACTATAAAAGAGGAATAATGAAGATGGACGCGAGTTATGCAACTTCAAAGAAAACATCGATATGTCTCAATCTTAGTCTCACAAGGCTTTGCAACTTTTAGTTTATAATTGTTATTTAATGAGTAGGATCGAGTGAACTTTGTAACATCAACTGAAGTTGTGTCAAAAGATCAAAAAAGTAAAATAAGTCTTCAGAACTTGTTTCTTATCATTCTACTTACGCCCAACATTGAAAGGTCTAAAGAAACTTTGAATCCAAAGGGGACTAGAAGTAGGCACCACATTGGAGTTTGGAACCAGGATAAATCTCTGTGTCTTTACTTTATGTTCAATTATATATTTGCTTAATGGTTTCAAATTTAATCTACTTTGTGTAGTGTACAAATCTACAGGCGAGTCGACTATGAAGATTCAGTAGTCGAATCACAAAAATTTTTATTTCACTTATTCTTTTAAATATTAATTGGATCAGAGAAGGTCTCACCAGTAGTATATCTTAACCGCAAGTTAGCAAAGATCAAATGAAAAATTATTAAATTCTCGGTGCTTTTCTCCAGGATCGTCACTCCTTTACATGATCACCATACTTTAATGGATAACATTACTCTTCCTGGAAAAATAGGTTCAGAATCTATGTCAAATCAAATGACTTTCAAGACTGGGTTGTCATCAAGAAGGGTCCAAAGATGATTCCAACAATAAAGAAGAAGCCAAATGACAAAGACAAAGAATCTAGCAGTATGGACATAGAATATCTTTAAAGTTTTAAGGTCATGAAAGAAAAACAAGAGGTAATACAAACTAATGCACATGCTAGAACTTTGGTTTTTTTGTAGTTAGTGGAGAAGAATACAATAAGATATCAACTTTTAAAACTACAAAACAAATGTGGGATGAGGTAACATATGAAGGAACCACCAATGTCAAGAATTTAAAAATTACTGCCCTAGTCAATAAATATGACCTATTCAAAATGGAAGATAGTGAGGACATTGAAACAGTGTTTGCTAGAGTCAGTAAGATCATATGTGAACTAAAATCACTGGATATGATCTATCAATATATCCTGCAAGTCCAGAAGCTAGTCTGGAGTCTCTTGAAAATTTGGAAAACCAAGGCTACCATTATAGAAGTGAAGATCTTCACAACATGACATACGACAAACTACAAGGTAACCTCATTGCATATGAACACATTTATATAAATAGGTATCACAAAGAAGAGAAGAAGAAACCAGTAGCCTTCAATGGTGCTCCAACTAGAGAAGTGAATATTTTGGAAGATGCTTATAGTGAAGAAATAGCTCTCATAAATCGTGGAGTAAGGCTAATCATGAGATAGAGACTGCAAAGAACCCAAGGAGCCAAGAATTATGATTCGACTAGAAAAGATGATCGTTGTTACTACTGTGGAATGACTGGTCAATTTAAATAAAATTGTTTTGAGATAAGAAAAAAACCATCTAGAAAAAATCAAAACTTTGGAGCTTAGAGTGATGAAGATGAAATTGAAGAAGAAGTAGAGCCACCAATATGGGCTTTATGGAAACAGGTGAATCCAGCGAAGTAAGAATACATGACTGTCACAACTGTAATATTCTTGAATCTAACATAGATTTGATAACTGATGAGCTTTAAAAGGTTAGAGATGAATATAACAAACTTTCTTAGGAGAAGAAAAGTTGTGAAGCCTAATTTAAACAAAAACTTTAGGAGGAACAAAGAAGTAGTCAAATTGAAATTGAAGCATGTCAAATTGCAATTGATTTGCTTCATAAAGAGCTTGATGATGTAAAAACAAAGCTAAACAGCATTATGAAAACTCTTTTTCATACTTCTGTGATATCCAATTATTTTCAAATCAAAATTAAGTTCTTCATCAAAATCATTTAAATCAGCTAAGATCTCATTTTCTTCTCGAGGACATATATGTTTTATATATGCACAGAGAGGGCACAAACATATACAGGTATAAGCCTAAAAGTGTGTGGGTTTGGAGGCCCAAAGGAAGCACACCAAAACCGCAAGGACCCGAGACAACTTAGGTACCTAAACGAAATTGATCTTCTTGTATTGCATGAATAGGTCCGCAAGAGCTATAAGAAAAGAATGTGGGTCATTGATAGCGTATATTCCTAACACATAACCAAAAAGAAATTATTTTTCTACTCTAGAGAAAAAAGATCGGGGATTAGTAAGGTTCAGTGACCATGCTAGAGGCAATGTCATCGAAGTTGGCTTAGTAAAACTCCGCTCATCATGCAAATTCACTAAAGTAAATTTAGTAGATGACCTTAAACAAAATCTGCTCAACATTAGTCAACTATGTGATGCAAAATTTGGAGTTCTATTCAAAGTCAGAAATTGCTCAATCAAATATAACAAAGGGGATCTCACTCATCGGTGAACATGTTGATAATATCTATGTCTTAAATAGTACTGACATTTCTCCCTTGACCTGCCTCACTATGAAAACCAATGATTATTGGATATGGCATATAAATCTTTGGCATGCTCGTATTTATATCATTGAGAAGTTGTCCAGACTCGAATTGGTGAAAGGTCTACCAAAAATCAAGTTTAAAAGGGATTAGATTTGTGATGCCTGCTAATTGGGTAAATAGACCTGGACATTATTCAAAGTAAAGAACATTATATCTATTACTAAACCTCTTTAAACAATCAACATGAATCTGTTTGGCCCCACAAAAAATGCAAGCATTGCTGGAAAAAGATAATTTTTTATCATAGTTGAGGATTACTCACGATTACTTGGGTAATGTTTCTTACTATTAAACATGAGGCTTTCAAAAATTTCAAGATTTTTTGTAAAAATGTAAATATAGAAGATGGACACCTCATCACTTACATTCACTATATTTATAGAGAAGAATTTGAAAATAAGGTATTTGAGAAGTATTGTGCTGGATACTCTCATAACTTCTCTTCACCTCAGTCTCTTCAGCCAAATAGTGTAGTGGAGCAAAATAATCGATCCCTCTAGGAGACTGCTATGACCATGATATCAGAACATAATCTCCCATATCACTTTTGGGTAGAAGCAGTAAGCACCGCATGTCATATCATCAATAGGTTCCTGATCTGACCTATCTTAAAGAAAATGCCTTATGAACTCTGGAGTAAAAAGAAGCCCAAAATTTGTTATTTCCATCCTTTTGGTTACAAATATTTTAGTTACAACAATGGTGAGAATAGCTTGGAAAAATTTGATCCACGAAGTGACAAAGGTATTTTTCTTAGCTACTCTCCCACCAATCATGCTTACAGGGCCTTTAATAAAAGAACTTTGTATGTTGAGGAATCTATAAATATTGTATCTGATAAATATAATCACTTCAGTATGATTTTGAGGGTTGATAAAGAACATGTTGGTAATCTACGATCTAAAAAAAGTAACAGCAAAATCTCTGAGCCATCATAAGAAAGTTGACTACATACTCCCAAGAGTTTACTCCTAAAGAAGAAATAGTAAATCCAAGTGTTCCAAAAGAATTAAAAAAGGATGCTAGTCATCCAAAAGAATTCATCATAGAAAATCCATAGGATAGAGTGCAAACAATAGCATCATTGAGGAGACAAGAAATTGTCGCCTTTGTTTCTCAAATTGAACCCAAGAAAATCAATGAATGTAAGACCCAACAAAATTTTTAAGCTTTATTCAGTCCTTTAAGCTTATCAAGGGGTCCCACACTTAGTTTATTTTTGTCCTTCGAAAGTTGGCAATCTCATTTCACCACCTTAATGTTCTTTAAAAGTCAGTATATTTGTTAATTCATAAATAGAGAGGACAATAGATATTCCCACACAGGTTTTGGATTTTTCAAACCTCGATTAGACAATGTTAGGTGTCCCAAAATAGTGGACCAATACGATTTTGGCGCGCCACATCGCCTATTACATTGGTTAACATTGTTGCAAGGACTGCCAGTGATACTACTGAGGCTTGGCACGATCATGGCGCAACGCCTCAGGTATCATACTGATGCCCAATTTTAGACATTAAATGTCCGTAAAAGGGTCAATTTCCCACCCCTATATAAAACCAATAACATGTAATTCAGCTATTTTTTACTCAAAATATACTAGTTTCCCTCAATTTTCAGCAAGAACAAGGTTAGGGTTTTCAATTGGGGATTCAAATAAAGAAAATTTCAACGTGGATTTCCATTGAGTCAAGAACTAAGGTATGCGTAGTGTTAATTCATGGATTCCTTCCATGCATAAAGTTCAAGAATTAAGTTTTAAATCTTGTATTTTAAATATTTTTTTGTGGGTTGATTATGTTTATGGGATTATGATGATGTGATTCCCAAGATGGAATCTTTATGTTTTATTCATGAAACTATGTTAATGTATGGCTTGAAATCTATAAGTTTGGTTGATTTATAGAGTTTTAAAGTGATAATTTGATGATTATGCCTATGCCTAAGTTGTGCATGCAAGGTGTTTGATAAAATGCCTAACGGACTAGAAATTGTGCATCATAGCTCAATGGTGACCCGAATGATAAGTGCAGGCTTTACCCTTATGAGCACAATGACTTCTATAATATTTTTATGCATTATAAATGTTTTATGGAATGCTCATGCGGCTAGTTGATGAAATTCCGACATGTTTATATGTATTCTCATTCATGTATTATATTATGATAACCATGTATTCCATGAAATCCCCAACTTATAGTATTATGGATTGTCGATATTGGTTATGTATTCAAGAATATTATGCCTTGTTAGTTTTCTTCTATCAAGTTTTAGGGGTACTTGTACCCGACAATTTAGCTATGTAACTAGAGCCAGTGTCATATTTGTATGATATCCTCAGTCAATCCATGTTTAGTAGAATTCAGTCAGTCATGTTACTTAGGAAAACCCACTAATCCTAGTAATCTCAGAAAACTCAATAATTCAGTAGTCTCAGTAGTATTCCGTTAGTCAATGAAACTCAATGAACTCAGTCCAGTTCAGTTCAGTTAATCATGTTTAGTGTCTATTTAGATAAGAGTAAGATGAGGGTTGATAAGGTTGATAAACACTGTCAGATGAGGATCCCATCATTTTCTTTTCGAAACACTACCAGATGAGGGTTACCTGCAGCTTGTTTTTACTAGTGGTGCAGTATTGATACCCTTCCAATTGGGGTTACAGATTGGATCCCAACTCATCTATAATACATTATTTGGGGCATTTTGGTTAGATGACTACTTTACACAGTTACAGTCTTAATCTCATTCTTAATAATAGAACTCAGATAGTTCTATAAAATTTAGGACTATCAGCTACAGTAAACTCAGTACAATATGGAACTCAGCTAGTTCCATTAGAACCCAGACTGTTAGACACAGTCGCTTAGTACCAGTATTAGTTATATCAGTTATATCAGTTATCAATAACTTATGTTGTCAGTATTCATACCCAGTAGTTAGTATCATCATGAATTCAGTTACAGGTACTCATCCATGTATGCATTCTCATGCTCATGTTATTCAGTTAGTTAGCATAGTTCATGCATATGAATCTTTCTTCATTCATCCTACCTCAGTTGCATACTAGTATATTCAATCGTACTAACGCATTTGTGCTATGGTGCTTTTATACCATAGGTTCAAAAGCACGAGCTTCAGAGCATCTGTACAATTCTCGTTTCATCAGTTAGATTTACCAGTGAGTCCTCATTATTTGAGGATATTATTATTTGATTAATTTATTGCTTTAATACTTGGTTTGTTTTAGTAGATCAGAGTTTGCTGGGGTCATGTCCCATCAACTCTATAATTTTTAGATAGTTTACAGGCTTTCCGACTATAGTATGTTCAGACAATTTAGTTTAGTTTTGGGTATTTATACACTCTGTTTAGATATTTTTTTATTAAACATGTTACATTTTTGAATCCTACAGCCTTACAACTTATATTCCACATTTATATAGTATATCATGTAGTGCTCAGTTACAGCTATCATTCATGGGTTAGTTGTGGTCCTTTGGGGTCAGGACACCGTGTAGCATCTTGGGTACTAGATTGGGTGCATTATAAACTTGGTATCAGATCCTAAGGTTCAAATGTTTCCTAGGATATCTAAAAAGCCACATCTAATAGAGTGTTATGCATGGGTATGTTGTGCACCAAACTTATGTCTAGTAGGCTATGAGATGTTTTAGGAACAATTTCCCCTCTTTTAGTATTCAAGTCATGCCAATGAGCATGAGCTTAAATTTAACTTTATTCTAATTCGTTCTCCCTTTTATTATAGAATATGTCTCCCAAAAGGACTAACGAAAAGAGAATTGAGAATCAATTAGCACATTCACTCGTTCAGTAAGATTCCCTGCATGAGCATGTATTTTATGGAAAATTAAGAATCAACACTCTTACTTTATCTTTTTTAGTAGTAGCTCAGAGCAATCAGTAGGCTATTATCCCATCCACGCATATGTTTCATGCCCAATAGATTGAGGTGGGAAAACATAAAATGAAAGAAAGAAATAGAACACAAGAGAGCGAGAATAGGAAATCTCAATTTTGCTTAGCCTAAGTCAGAGGGTGGTAACCGTTATCTATTCCTCCCAAAGTCTTCAATTCCATTTCCTCCCTTAGCCAGTGCTTCAATCCCTAAATTCATAGATTGGTGCCATGTCCTAAACCTCAGGGCGGTGTTAGCAGTGCCCGAACCTATCTCTTTTCTTAGACTTATGGAAACTATCATAAGGTTATATGTAAAGTCGACAGTGATGTGTGTTACAGGTGTGGCTAGTCAGGTCACAAAGTCTAATATTGTCCTAAGGCTAGTCCACAAAGCTAGCATAACCATTCCTCAACTCCGTCCAATCTCCCAAATTAGCAGGTTGTCACCTCTAGTGCCACTATTAGGCATTTCCTAAGAAGACTATATATTCTTCAGTCCTAACAGAATCAAGAAAATTATCCTAATTTGGTCACTAGTACGTTACCGATCTTTCAATTGCATGTCTAAGTTTTTCTAGATTCAGGAGCCTCTTTGTGTTTTATTACTCCTTATATAACAGTTGATTTTGGAGTCAGTCCTACAATTCTAGCAAAGCCCTTCTCAGTCTCTACCTAAGTAGGTAAAACCATCATAGCCCGATGGGTATACAGGAACTATCTGGTTATGATATTTCAGAAAGTCACTTTAGATGACTTAGTTGAATTAGAGATGACTAATTTTGATGTTATCCTCGGTATGGATTGGATTCATTCTTGCTATGCCGTAGTCGATTGCAGAAACAAAGTTGTCCAATTTCAATTTCCAAAGGAACCTACCCTAGAGTAGAAGGGTAGTACTTTAGGTTTCAAAGGTCAGTTTGTTTCCTACCTTTGGGAACAGAAAATGATATCTAAGAGATGTGTCTATCATCTTATTCCAATTAAGGTTACTAGTTATAAAACTCCTAGTCTTGAATAAATCTCAGTAGTGAATGAATATTCAGATGTCTTTCCCAAAGATCTTCCTGGAATTTCTCTCAAAAGGAAAATAGACTTCAGCATTGATTTTCTTCCAGATACTTAGCCTATATCTATTCCACCATATGTAATGGCACTAGCAGAACTCAATGAATTGAAAGAACAGTTGAAGGATCTCTTAGATAAGTGATTCATCAGACCTAGTATGTCCTTATGGGGTATACCTTTCTTATTGATGCACAAGTAAGACGGTTCTCTCAGAATGTGTATAGATCACCATCAGCTCAACAAGGTCACAGTCAATAACAAGTATCCATTTCTCAGAGTTGATGATTTGTTTGATTAACTTCAGGGTGCCAGCTATTTCTGTAAGATAGACCTTAGTTCAGGCGATCAGCAGCTCAGACTCAGAGAATGTGACATTCCGAAGATGGCTTTCAGAACTCGGTATACCACTTTGAATTCTTAGTCATGTCCTTTGGTCTTACCCATACACCCACAGCCTTCATGGACTTGATGAACTGATTGTTCAACTAATACTTGGACATGTTCGTCATAGTATTCATAGATGACATTCTTGTCTGTTTTGGCAGTGAGCGTGATCCCATAGACCATCTCAGAATATCTAAACCCATCAGTTATCATGATATATATTCAAGTCCTATATGTTAGCTCTGTGACCATCGCTCATATTCATTCTTGTTAGTGAAAACTCAAGTACGCTCCCAATTCTTAGGATAAGGAGTTCCAGTTCACTCAATGTTATGGATCATGTTCCATGAGTATAGAAGCTTCATACAAAGGTCATGAGGTCATGAATCAAACACACATGTCATGGTTTATAGTATGCCCAGCTCACATGACACATGCTCCTCTCCTTGTGATTAGTCAAACTCAGATTAATGTCATGAATACCATTAATCAAGATCCCTCGATGAATCTGTGGTGTCGATGTTTTATCCCAAAGCCTTAGTGACCACGTTAGTTTAGTAATATATATTCAGTAAAGGACTCAGGTATTCCTACAGTACCTTGGATTTCAGTTATAAGTTACTTAGCCATCATAATTTAGTACTTCAGTACCAGTCTAAACCTAAGATATAACAAATAGTATTCAGTCTCAGTTAAAGTCTTAGTTATAGTTACCTTCTAAATTATCATCTTAGCTATAATCTTAGTCCCAGACTAAGTCCATTAGTAAGATCAAAAGCTCAGTCAGTTTTAGCATTACCTGACCAGGGTATATAGTTATAAGTTACTCATTTATTAGTATTTTAGTACCTTAGTTTATAGAATATTTTTGAATCATGTTATATGCTTGGTCTAGCATTTCTTAAGATAATACAGTTTTTACTAATTCTTGCTCAGTTATCTAATGTTGCCCAATTAATTATTACCTTCTATGCATAATGCTCTATAGTTTGAGTCTAGTTATTCAGACTAGGTACAATTCAGTTTAGCAGTCAGACAAATAAGTTCGTATGGTGTGGCTTCCTAAATTTTTTCCATCCAGTCACACTTTACGAAGTTTCATGAAGGTAACCATTCAAAGATGGATCAACCAGGTAGTTGCGTGTGCAACTCAGTCCATGTTTCATGTATCAGTCTCATTTCCCGGATATACAGTCATGATTAATTTTGTAGGTGCCTTATGCATCGCCTTAGTTTTTAACAACATCTCAATCAAGTCAGCATTCTTCAAGGGACATAGTGTCCCAAGGGGGAGATACAATATAACTCTCAAACTTCCATGACCTAGACACTCTATTTTGCTCTTCATATAAAGAATCCTATGTGGAGTAGTTGGTACCCATAGGTTGAACCTCTAGCTTCGATCTCAGTGGTAAGATATATACTCAATGGCTTAGCTCAGCTCACGATGCTCAGTCCATGACATATGTCATAGACTCAATAATGTTCACATATTTCCGTTCATGCAAGTTTAAAAAGGATCTCGAGTTCAAGATGGGTGATCATGTTTATTTAAAGATCTCTTCCATAAAAGAAGTGAAGAGATTTTGTAAGTAGGGAAAGCTCAGTCCCTGATGTGTCAGTCCTTTCAAAATTCTCAATCACTTTGGCAAAGTAACTTATGAGCTCGAATTGCCTTCAGATCTTGCCTCAGTTCATCCAGTGTTCCATGCCTCCTTGCTTAAGAAAGTGTATAGGTGACCCAACAGTTGTAGTTCCTATAGAGGGCATAGATATTCCGAAAAACCTCTCTTTCAAAGAGATTCTAGTTGAAATTATTGACTATCAGACTCGCAGGCTGAGGAACAAAAGGTCCCTTTAGTGAAAGTTCTTTAGCAGAATCAGTCTATTGAGGGAGCTACTTAGGAAGCAGAAGAAGATATATGAAACAGGTATCCTCACCTTTTCTCTGCAAATTCAGGCTCAGCTCAAGGTAATAGATTTCCTTGAGCTTATTCAGTCTCATGTTCAAATTTTAGTTACAAACTTGGTATATAGTTTATGCTTAGTTTTCCATTTAAAACTTAGTATCAAATACCATTGCACATTCATTCATATGTTCATGCATCATGTCAGTCACATATTCATTCATCAGATAAGCATCCTCATTATGAGAAACTTAGCTTATCAAAAATCTCATAGATGCATTCTTAAATTAGTTACACATGCATCAGATATGCATGTTTAATATGATATTTTTAGTTTATCAGTCATGTCAGTTATGAAATAATGTTTCAGTTATTCATATATTATATAATTTTAGTTTGTATTTTCCCCATCTCAGTCAGTCTTATTCGAGGATGAATGTTCTAAAGGGGGAGATATTGTGAGACCCCAAAAAATTTCTAAGATTTATTCAGTCCTTTAAGATTGTCAAGGGGATCACAGACTTAGAAAACCCTAGCTAAGTTCCTAGACTTAGTTTATTTTTTACCTTAGAATGTTGGTAATTTCATTTTGCCACCTTAATATTCTTTAATGGTCCGTATGTTTGTTAATTCATGATCAGAGAGGTCAATAGGTATTCCTAGACAAGTTTCAGATTTTTCAAACCTCGATTAGACCACATTTGATGTCCTAAAATAGTGGACCAACGCGATCTTGGCACACTGCATCACCCATTGCATTAATTTACATTGTTATAGGGACTTCCAGTGAAACTACTGAGTCTTGGCATGATCTTGGTGTGACGCATCGGGTATCGCGTCAATGCCCAATTTAAGTCATTAATTGTCTGCATTATTAAGGGAAAAAGGTCAATTTCCCACCCCTATATAAACCCAATAACACATAATTCAGCAATTTTTACCCAAAATATACTAGTTTCTCTCAATTTTCTGCAACAACAAGTTTAGAATTTTTAATTGGGGATTCAAATTCAAGGAAATTCCACCGTCAATCTCCATAGAATCAAGAACAAAGGTATGCATAGTGTTCATTTATGGATTCCTTCCATCCATGATGTTCAAGAATAAAGTTTTAAATCTTGTATTGTGAATATTTTGTTCTGGGTTGATTATGTTCATGAGATTATGATGATGTGATTCCCATGCTAGAATCATTATATGTTGTTCATGAAACTATGTTATTGTGCGGCTTAAAATCTATAAGTTTAGTCGATTCATAGAGTTTTGAAGGGATAATTTGATGATTATTCCTATGCCTTAAGTTGTGCATGCAAGGTTTTTGATAAAATACCTAATGGACTAGAACTTATGTATCATATCTCAATTGTGACCCAATTGATAAGTGCATACTTTACCCTTATGATCAAAATGACTTTTATGATATTGTTGTGCATTATAAATTTTTTATGGAATGCTCATGAAACTAGTTGATGAAATTATGACATGTTTATATGCTTTCCCATTCTTGTACAAGATTATGATAACCATGTACTCCATAAAATCCCCAACTTATTGTATTATGAATTCTATATTGGTCATGTATTCAAGAATGTCATGCCTTGTTAGTTTCATTCTATCAAGTCCTAGGGGTACTTATACCTACCAATTTAGCTATTTGCCTAGAGCCAGTGCCAAATTTTTCATGATATATTCAGTTAAGCCATGTTCAGTAGAATTCAGTCAATTATGTGACTCAGGAAAACTTAGTAATCCTTGTAATCTCAAATAGCACAGTAATTCAGTAATCTCAGTACTATTTCGTCAGTCAACAAAACTCAATAAACTCAGTCTAGTTTATTTTAGTTAATCATGTTTAGTATCTATTAAGATGGGAGTAGGATTTAGCACTGAGTAAACCCAAGGATGAGTACACATACTGACAGATGAGGTTGTGATCCTTAGAAGCAATCCTTGTGTTTCAGAAATATATAGCCAGCATAGGTTGAGCTATAAACACTGACATATGAGGGTTGATGAGGTGGATAAACACTGTCAAATGACGGTCCCACCATTATCTTTTGAGGACACTGCTAGATGACGGTTACCCACATCTTTTCTTTACTAGTGGCGCAGTATTGACACCCTTCCAATTAGGGTTATAGATTAGACCCCAACTCTGCTATAATACATTATTTGGAGATTATCGGTTAGATGACTATTTCTCACATTTACAGTCTCAGTCTCAGTCTCAGTAATAGAACTCATTTAGTTATACAGAATTCAGGACTATAAGCTATAGTCAACCTAGTACAGTATGAAACTCATCTAGTTCCATCAGAACCTAGACTATAAGACACAGTCGCTCAGTATCAGCATCAGTTATATCAGTTATATAAGATATATTAGTTATATCAGTTATTAATAACTTATGTTATTAGTATTCAGACTTAGTAGTCAGTATCATCACGAGTTCAGTTGCAGTTACTAATCCATGCATGTATTCTCACATTCATTTTATTAGGTCAGTTAGCATAGTTCATGCATATGAACCCTTTTGCATTTAGCCTACCTCACTTGTATACCAGTATAATCTATTGTACTGACTCATTTGTGCTACGGTGTTTTTATATCATAGGTTCGAAAGCACGGGCTCTAGAGCATCAATAGCATTCTTATTTCAGCAGTCAGAGTTAGCAGTTAGTCCTCATCATTCAAGAATATTATTATTTAAATATTTAATTTATTCAGTACTTCGTTTATTTCAGTAGATCGAAGTTTGTTGGGGATATGTCCCATCAACTCCACAATTTTCAGATAGTTTAGAGGATTTCAGAGTACAGTATGTTCAGACAATTTATTTTAGTTTTAGGTATTTTTATACCCTATTAAATATTATTTTATTAGACATGTTACAATTTTGAACCTTACGGCCTTACAACTTATATTCTGCATTTGTGAAGCATATCATGAAGTGCTTAGTTACAGATACCAGTCATGGGTTAGTTCTGCTCCTTTGGGGTCATGGGCACTATTTAGAATCTCAGGATCCATATTTGGGGTGTTATAAACTTGGTATCAGAGCCCGAAGTTCAATAGTGTCCTTGGAAGTCTGAAAATCGGCACCTAGTAGAGTCTTGTGCGTGAGTGTGTTTTGTACCACACTTATGGACAGAAGGCTATGAGATGTTTTAGGAACAATTTACCTTCTTTTAGTATTCATGTAGTGCCAATGAGCATTAGCTCAAATTTAAATCCTAGTCTAATCCGTTCTCCCTTTCATTACAGAATATGTCTCCTAAAAGAACTAAGAAAAGGAGAACCAAGAATTAGTTAGCACATCCGCCCGTTCAGGTAGATTCCTTGGATGAGCACATCTTTCATGGAAAATTCAAAATTGACTGTCTTACATTATCTTATTCAGTAGTAGCTCAGAGCAATCAGCAAGCTTTTGTCCCACCCAGGCATCTGATTCATGCCCAGCAGATTAAGGTGGGAAAAAACAAAAAGAAAAAAAGAAAAAGAGAAAATAAAAGAGCGATAATAGGTAATCTCAATTTTGATTAGCCTAAGTCAGAGGGTGGTAACCGGTATCAGTTCTAGCCAAAGTCTTTGATTCCAGTTCCTCCCTCAGCCAGTGCTATAGTCCCTAAATTCAGAGATAATACGCCAGGTCCTAAACTTCAGAGCGGTGTTAGCAGAGCCAAAAACCATCCCCTTTGTCAGACTTCTGGAAAATATCATAAGGGTATACGTGAAGCAGACAGTAATGTATGTTACGAGTGTGGTGAGTCAGGTAACGAAGTCTGATACTGTCTAAAGGCTGGTCCACAAAGCCAGCATAACCATTCTTCAGCTTAGTCTGGTCGCCCGAATCAACATGCTGTCACCTCCAATGCTACTAGTGGGCAATACCCAAGCAGACTATATGCTCTTTTGTCTCAACAAGATTATGAAAATTCTCCTAATGTGGTCACTGGTACTTTACCGATATTTCACATGTATGTTTACGCTTAACTAGATCCAGGAACCTCTTTGTCTATTATTACTCCTTACATAGCAGTTGATTTTGGAGTCAGTCCTGAAATTCTAACAGATCCCTTCTCAGTCTCTACCTAAGTGGGTAAAACCATTATTGCCGGATGGGTATACAGGAACTATTTGGTTATGATATTTCAGAAAGTCACTTTAGCAGACATAGTCAAATTAGAGATGATTGATTTTAATGTAATCCTAGGCATGGATTGGCTTCATTCCTTCTATGCCATAGTCGATTACACAAACAATATTGTCCAGTTTCAATTTCTGAAGAAACCTACCTCAGAGTGGAAGGGCAGTACTTCCGCTTTCAGAGGTCAGCTTGTTTCCTACCTTTGGGAAGGGAAAATGATATCTAAGGGATGTGCCTATCATCTTGTTCTAGATAAGGACACAAGTTCTAAAACTCCCAGTTTTGAATTGGTCTCAGTAGTGAATGAATATTCAGATGTCTTTCCTAAAGATCTTCCTGGAATTTCTATCAAAAGGGAAATAGACTTCGGCATTGATCTTCTTCAAGATACTCAACCTATATCTATTCCACCATACGGAATGGCACTAGCAGAACTTACAAAATTGAAAGAACAGTTGAAAGAGCTCTTATATAAGGGATTCATCAGACCCAGTGTGTTCCTATAGGGTGCACCATTCTTATTCATGCACAAGAAAGACGGTTCTCTCAGAATATGTATATATTACCGTCATCTAATCAAGGTTAGAGTAAATAACAAGTATCCACTTCCTAGAGTTGACTTGTTTTATTATCTTTAGGGTGCCAGCTATTTATCTAAGATAGACCTCAAATCAGTCTATCAGCAGATCATACTCTGAGAATATAACATTCCAAAAATGGCTTTCAAAACTCAGTATACCACTTTGAATTCTTAGTTATGTCCTTTGGTATTACCCATACACCCGCAGCCTTCATGGACTTGATGAACTAAGTATTCAACTGATACTTGGACATGTTCATCATAATATTCATAGATGACATTCTTGTCTATTCCGACAGATAGCGTGATCCCACAGACCATCTAAGAATATCAAAACTCATCAGTTATCATGATATCTATTCATGTCCTACATGTCAGATCTATGACCATCGCTCATATTTTTTCACGTTAGTAAAACTTATGTACGCTTCTAATTGCTAGGATATGGAGTTCCAGTTCACTCTGTGTTACGAATCATGTCCCAGTAGTACAGAAACTTCAGATTCAATTTATGAGCTCATGACTCAAACACAGATGTCATGCTTTATAGTATACCCAGCTCACATGACACATGCTCCACTCCTTGTGACCAGTCAAGCTCAGATTAATGTCATGAATACCCTTAATTAAAATCCCTCGATGAATCTGTGGTGTTGATGTTTTATCCCAAAGCCTCAGTTACCACGTCAGTTCAGTAAGATTTTTTAGTAAAGGATTCAGGTAGTCCTACTGGACCATGACTTTCAGTTATCAGTTACTTAGCCATAAGAATTCAGTACTTTATTACTAGTGTAAACCTCAGTCTTCAGAAACTAATATTCAGTCTCAGTTAAAGTCTTAATTATGGTTACCTTCTCAGTTATCATCTTAGCTATAATCTTAGTCCCAGTCTGAGTCTAGTAGTCAGATAAAAATCTTAGTAAGTTTGAGAATTACCCAATGAAGGCATAGAGTCATCAGTTACACATTCATTATTATTTTAGTACCTCAGTTTACACGATATTTCTGAATCATGTTATATGCTTGCTCTAGTATTTCTTAAGATAATACAATGTTTACTAATTGATTCTCAGTTATCAGATGTTACCCAGTCAATTATTTCCTTACATGCATCATCCCCTATAGTTTCAGTCTAGTTATTAAGACTAGGTACAGTTCAGTTTAGCAGTCAGACGAACAAGTTCATATGGTGTGGCTTCCTAAATTTTTTCCATCTGTCATACTATCCGAAGTCTCATGAAGGTAACCATTCAAAGATGGATCAACCAGGTAGTTGCGTGTGTAGAACAATCTATTTTTCATGTCTCAGTGTCAGATCCCAGATATATAGTCATAATTTAGTTCGTAGGTGCATTGTGCATCAGCTAAGTTTTTCTCAACAACTCAATCAAGTCAACATTCTTCGAGGGACATAGTGTCCTAAGGGGGAGATACACTATAACTCCTGAACTTTCATGACCTAGACACTCTATTTCCCTCTTCACATAAGGAATCCAGTTTGGAGTAGTGGGTACCCATAGGTTGACCCTCTAGCTACTATTTCGATCGTAAGACATGTAGTCAATGGCTCAATTCTGCTCAGGATGCTCAGTCCATGACACACGTCACAGACTCAAACATGTTCTCATATTTTCGTTCATGCATGTTAAAAAAGGATCTCGACTTTGAGATTGGTGATCATGTTTATTTAAAGATTTCTCCCATAAAGGGAGTGAAGCGATTCGGCAAGAATGGAAAGCTTAGTCCCCGATGTGTCGGTCCCTTCAAAATTCTTAGTCACTTTAGCAAAGTAGCTTATTAGCTCAAATTGCCTTTAGATTTTGCCTCAGTTCATCTAGTATTCCATGTCTCCTTGCATAAGAAATTTCATAGGTGACACAACAGTTGTATTCCCTATAGAGGGAATAGACATTCAGAACAACCCCTCTTTCAAAGAGATTCTAGTTGAAATCCTTGACTATCAGACTCACAGACTGAGGAACATGAGGTCCCTCTAGTCAAAGTTTTGTAGTGGAATCAGTCCCTCTAGTCAAAGTTTTGTAGTGGAATCAGTCCATGGCCCCTTGCTTAAGAAAGTGCATGGGAGACCTAACAGTTGTAGTCCCTATAGAGGACATAGACATTTAGAACAACCTCTCTTTTAGAGAGATATCAGTTGAAATCCATGACTATCATACTCGCAGACTGAGGAACATAAAGTCCCTTTAGTAAAAGTTCTTTGGTGGAATCAGTCTGTTGAGGGAGCTACTTGGGAAGCAGAAGTAGATATACAAACCAAGTATCCTCACCTATTCTCTACAAATTCAGGCTCAACCCAAGGTAATAGCTTTCCTTAAACTTATTCAGTCTCATGTTCTAATTTCAATTACAAACTTGGTATATTGTTTATCCTTAGTTTTCCATTTCAAACTTGGTATCAAATACCATTGTATATTCATTCATATGTTTATGCATCATGTCTTTTACATATTCATGCATTAGATATGCATCCTCATTATGAAAAACTCAAATTATTTGAAATCTCATTCATGCATTCATGAATTAGTTACACATGCATCAGATATGCATATTCAGTATGATATATTCAGTTTATCAGTCAAGCCAGTCATGAAATCATGTTTCAGTTATTAATGTACTAAATATATTTCAGTTTGCATTTTCCCCATCTCAGTCAGTCTCATTTGAGGATAAATATTCTCGAGGGGGACATATTGTAGGACCCCACAAAATTTCTAAGCTTTATTCAGTCCTTTAAGCATGTCAAGGGGTCCCAGACTTAGAAAACTCTCACTAAGTTCCCAAACATGGTTTATTTTTGGCTTTCAAAAGTTGGCAATCTTATTTGGCTACTTTAATAGTTTATTTTTGGCTTTCAAAAGTTGGCAATCTTATTTGGCTACTTTAGTGTCCTTTAATGGTTCGTATATTTGTTAATTAATGATCAGAGAGGTCAATAGGTGTTCTCGAACAAGTTTTGGTTTTTTGGACAATGATTAGACCATGTTTGGTGTCCCAAAATAGTGGACCAACGCAATCTTGGTGCACCGTGTCGCCCATTGCATTGGTTAAAATTTAGCAGGGACTGCCAGTGAAACTACTAAGGCTTGGCGCGATCATGGTGCAATGCGTCAGGTATCGCGTCAATGCCCAATTTCAGTCAATAAATGTCCGTGTTTGTAAGGGCAAAAGGATCAATTTCCCACCCCTATATAAACCCAATAACACATAATTCAGCTATTTTTCACCCAAAATATACTAATTTTTATTAATTTTCCGCAAGAACAAGGTTAGGGTTTTTAATTGGGGAATCAAATTCAAAAAAATTCCACCGTAAATCTTCATAGAACTAAGAATTAAGGTATACATAATGTTAATTCATGGATTTCTTCCATCCATGAAGTTCAAGAATCAAGTTTTAAATCTTGTATTGTGAATATTTTGTTGTAGTTTGATTATGTTCATGAGATTATGATGATGTGATTCCCAAGCTTGAATCTTTATGTGTTGTTCATGAAACTATGTTAATGTATGGCTTGAAATCTATAAGTTTAGTCGATTCATGGAGATTTGAAGTGATAATTTGATGATTATGCCTATGCCTTAAATTGTGCCTGCAAGGTGTTTTATAAAATGCCTAAGGGACTATAAATTTGCATCATAGATCAATTGTGATCCAAATGATAAGTGCATGCTTTACCCTTATGATTACAATGACTTCTATGATATTGTTGTGCATTATAAATGTTCTATGGAATGCTCATGAGACTAGTTAATGAAATTATGACATGTTTATGTGCTTTCCCATTAATGTATGGATTATGATAACCATGTACTCCATGAAATCCCCAACTTATTGTATTATGGATTGTTGATGTTGGTCATGTATTTAAGAATGTCATCCCTTGTTAGTTTTCTTCTATCAAGTCCTGGGGGTACTTGTAGCCGACAATTTAGTTATGTGCCTACAGCCAGTGTCATGTTTTCATGGTATCCTCAGTCAAGCCATGTTAAGTAGAATTTTGTCAGTCATGTAACTCAGGAAAACTGAGTAATCCTAGTAATCTCAAAAAGCTCAATAACTCTGTAATATCAGTAGTATTTTCTTTGACAACGGAACTTAATGAACTCAGTCCAATTTAGTTCAGTTAAATATGTTTAGTGTCTATTCAGATGGGAGTAGGATTTAGCACGGAGTGAACCCAAGGATAAGGATATACATTGACAGATGAGCGTGTGATCCTTAGAAGAAATCCTTGCGTTCCAGAACTATGTAGCCAGCATAGGTTAAGACATCAACACTGATAAATGTGGGTTAATGAGGTGGATTAACACTGTGAGATGAGGGTCCTACTATTATCTTTTGGGGACACTGCCAGATGAGGGTCACACACAGCTTGTCTTTACTAGTGGTGCGGTATTGACACCGTTCCAATTGGGTTTACAGATTGAACCTCAACTCATCTATAATGTGTTATTTGGAGATTGCCGGTTAGATGACTACTTCCCACATTTACAGTCTCAGTCTCAGTCTTAGTAATAGAACTCAGATAGTTCTTTAGAATTTTGGACTGCCAGCTATGGTCAATTCAGTACAGTACGACACTCATCTAGTTCCATCAGAACCTAATCTGTCAGACGCAGTCACCCAGTATCAATATCAGTTATATCAGTTATATAAGATATGTTAGTTATATCAGTTATCAATAACTTATATTGTCAGTATTTAGACTCAATAATAAGTATCATCACGAATTCAGTTATAGTTACTCATCCATAAATGTATTGTCACGCTTATATTATTCAGTTAGTTAGCATGGTTCATGCATATCAACCTTTTTATATTCAGCCTACCTGACATGCATACCAGTATATACAATCATACTGACATATTTGCACTATGGTATTTATATACCATATGTTCAGAAGCACGAGCTCCAGAACATCAGTAGCATTCTAGTTTTAGCATCAGCAGTGAGTCCTCATAATTCAAGGATATTATTATTTGATTATTTTATTCCTTCAGTACTTGGTTTATTTCAGTTGTTTAGAGTTAGATTGGGACATATCCCATAAACTCCACAATTTTCAAATAGTTTAGAGTCTTTCAGACTACAGTATGTTTAGACAGTTTATTTTAGTTTTTGATATTTCTATACCCCATTCAGATTATATTTTATCATACATGTTATAGTTTTGAATCTTATAGCCTTACAACTTGTATTCCTTATTTATACATTATATCATCCAGTGCTTAGTTATAGATATCAATCATGGGTTAGCTTATGGTACTTCAGGGTCATGGATACCGTGTTGAGTCCCAGGTATCAGGTTTTGGGTGTTATAATGAGGCCCTCAAAGATGAATCATGGGTTGAACATATAAACAAAGAACTGGACCAGTTTGAAATAAATCGAGTTTAGACTGTAGTTTAAAGACCAAGAAACTACTTAGAAAATGAAACCAGATGGGTATACAAAAATAAATTAAATAAAGAAGGTAAAGTTATTAGAAATAAAGACAAACTTGAAGCTTAAGGCTACTTCCAGCAGGAAGGTATTGATTATGACGAGACCTTTTCCCCCGTTGCAATGTTAGAGTCAACACATATTTTATTAGCTTTTGCAGCATTCAAATGTTTTAAGTTGTATCAAATAGAGGTAAACGTGCTTTATTAAATGGCATTATTCATAGGGAAGTTTTTGTAAAAAAAAACCCAGGATTTGAAGATCCATCATATATAAATCATGTTTTCAAATTATCGAAAGCACTTCACAGCCTCAAACAAGTTCCAAAAGCTTGGTATGAGGGATTGAGTACTTTTTTACTGAATAACAATTATCAAAGGTGTAAAATTGATACAACTATATTTATATAAAAGCTTGATTCAAATCTTCTCATGGTGCATATTTACATTGATGATATTATTTTTGGCTGCTCTAACATCTCTATGTGTGAGAATTTTTCTAATTTGATGAAAAGATATATCAGGGGATAATTGGATCGCTATTCTACTTGACTGCAAGTCGATCGTATATTATATTCAGTGTATGTAAATATGCCAAGTTCTAGCCGACTCCCAAGGAGTCTTATCTCACTGCCATCAAATGAGTCATCCAATATCTAACAGGAACTCATGACTTTTGAGTATGGTATCCCTGCTCCTCACAATTTGATTTAACTATTATTCAGAAGCTAATTTTCCAGGCCATAAAAATGATAGAAAGATCACTAGTGGAACATGTCAAATTCTTAGTGATGCCCTCTTCTCATGGCATAGCAAGAAGCAAACTTTTGTTGCTATTTCAACCACTAAAGTTGAATACACAGTTGTCAAAAATTGTGGTAGACAAATCTTATGGATTATACATTAGCTTCTTGACTTTGACTTATATTTTGAATCTGTTCCTATTATGTATTATAACGTTGGTGCTATTAGCTTATCTACATTTACTGTGCATCATTCTAGGGATAAAAATATTGATATTAAGCATTTTTTTATTCAAGATCATGTAAAAAATGGTGATTTTACTCAAAATTTGTTGACTCCAAAAATCAACTAGTAAAGATTTTTACAAAACCCCTACTAGAAGAAAGATTTTATTCCCTTAGAGAAAGGCTTGGTATTCTTAGCATTAATGATTTTTAAGCCTTATTTTTTACAATAATTTTCTGCGATTTTCGCAATATAAAAAATATGGATTTTTTTGGTACACCTCTTCTGAAAGAGGAGTCATCATTACCTCCCCTTGTTCAAGAATGTTAAAAATATTGATTTTACTTTTTTTACTCATTGTTGTATCTTTATGTGTTGATTTCATTGTCTGCATGTTGCCTGTGTGTTGTTTTTTTTTATTATGTGAAAGGGGGAGATAGCAGGAACATCACAGTCACCTACCAGTCAGGGGGAGCAGACAAAGTCAACTGATGTTACTTAGAAGACAACTAGTACTTGTACATGTAAGGGGAAGCAAGCTGACAGATAAAGAAGTCAACTAATGTTTACTCTTGTTTGTCTTTATCAGAAAGGGATAGATTGTTAGCCTATTAAGTCTATGGTTTAATAATAACAAACTAACAAGTGTTTCTTTGCAGGATATTGAAGACTGCTAAGGTTGGAAGGATAACGGAAGCCAACTCCAAGAATGGAAGGACATCAATTCACGATCCACGACATCCAAGTAAATAAATTACAATGAGAACAAATGGAAGGAGAATCTAATCCCCAAACGTCATGGAAAATTAGATCAATCACAATCAAGTAAAAGAAGAAAAAGGTCATAAACATATTTGAAAGGCATCAGTATCTATGAGAGCAAAAGGAATAATGGATCACGGATATATCTGATATGGACGTGAGTAAAAGCCATATATGGACATATCTTATATGGATATATCATACGACTATATTCCACAATCATGGAATCAATTCAAATCTTTGATTGAGAAGAAATCTCTTGGGTTTTCTTACGAAGATGCAACCGACGACTATAAAAAAGGATGATTGAAGATGCACACAGGTTACACAACTTTTAAAAAAACATCTAAGTGTCTCAATCTTAGTCTCACAAGGCTTTGTAACTTTTAGTTTACAATTTTTATATAAATAGCAAGATCAAGCCACCTTTGTAACATTAATTGAGGCTGCATCACAATATTTGAAGAGAAAATAAGTCTTTAAAACGTTATTCTCATCACTGTACTCAAACCCAGCATTGAATGATCTATAGAACTTTAAAACCCAAGAGGATTGGAAATAGGCACCACATTGGTGTTCCAAACCTGGATAAATATTTGTGTCTCTACTTTATGATCAATTATTTATTTTCTTAATTGTTTCAAATCTAATCTATTTTGTGTAATGTACTAATCTGCAGATGAGTCGACTGTGAAGAGTAAGTAGTCAACTCATAGAAAAATTTCAATTTACCCTTTTTAAATTTCAAACCTGAGCTGATATAATCTAAATACTGAACTGAAACTTGGGGAGCTAACTAGAACTGACATGCCATAATTTGAGATAATTGGGGTCTAACCTACAACCCTAGTAGGAAATATATTGGTATCTTGCCAAGGTTACCAACACATGGCTGATGTGGATACACTAAACTGATAACTGATGTCCTAAAGGACGTGGGTGTCATGCCTCTACTAATGGGGACCCATTATAATCCATGGTGGTGCCATAGGTTTGGAACTTGAGGACTGTTACTAATCACTCATGCCTAACTTAAGGGGGAGCCACCATCTTTGCATTCACTCGGTGCTAAGTGTTACTCCAAACTGGACTATCACAGAAGCATAAACTAGTACATGCACTGATAATTAATATGCTCATGTCATGGTATTTTTAAAATAATAGTTCGTGTATAATCTAAAGAATTTAAAGCCATGTGAAATGATCATAATAAGGGAATTTCATGAATAAATCCCATAAATTCAACAGCCGATAAATGCTTAACATTAATATGAAAACCTGAATATAATGATACAAACATGGTCTGAATGACTTGTAACTTGAAAATTTGGAACATGCTAGACTATCTAGGTATCAGGTGTTCATAACCCAGCAACACTGAAAATATAGTTAAATATGGCAATTTCAAAGTAATGACATGATAAGAAATTTCATGACTTAAACTCAAATACCTAACAACTTCATCAATATAACAAGTTATCATGATTAGGGTACTGAAAAATATTTGAAATTATGAGGAAACACTTGTTGATGGTGGAATTCAAGAATTACATGGAGGAGTCATGAAATTTATGATTTTTGATGGAAACCTAGTTTATGAAATTCATAAAAATCAAGAATAAAAATTGTAATTTTTGGCATGAGGATGAATAGAGATCCTCATTGAATACCCACATACCTAGTTTTCTTTACTTCTTGATGGGGAACTTGGATTTGGAGCCTTGGGAGTTAAATCCTTGCAAGAAACCCTTGCTTGGTGTTCTTGGAAATTTAGGAGGAAAAGGATCGTGTATTTGATGTGTCTAAGGTTATAGGATTATAAAATCACATTTATATCAGTCATTTGATGGTTTAAAACTCAAATGACTTGTTTGACCTAAAAAAACTTATGAAAAATGTAGGTTTTAGCATTTGTAAACATAGGTCCATGCCACAGTGAAATTGCGGAGAACAAGATCCGCACCACTTTGAAATTGCATACCCTCACTGGTTCCTCATGAAAATGCTCATAACTTTTTGCTTTGGTATCAAATTAATGCAAAATTTGATGCATTACAAAGAGGAATAAATTATATATTAATTTGGTTGTTCTTAAGCTCCAATATCCATATATTCCAGATGTTTAACCCGTTCAAAGTTGACCCTGGTAGGATCGAATACCAACATTTGTTTGAATCAAAAGTCTTAACTCTACTTCACTCTAAGTGTTTACTATGAACATTCTTCACCTTAAAAGCACTTTACACACTAGGTAAATGATCATAACACATATATTTAAATAAAAATCTTGGGATTAGAGTTTATACATGTAGGAATGACAGTTTGAATTCTATCCAAAAAAATCAGGGTGTTACATTATCTTCCCTTTGGAATCATTCATCCTCGAATGATGGATAGGAACTTGTTGAAGCTTTAGAAGTATGGAATAAAGTATATAACTTCACATTAGGAACTGTCCCTCGATAAAACATCTATAGGAATTAAAATAAAAGGGCTTCATGGCATCACCAGGTACATTATGTAAGCATGAATTATGAGGCAATGAGACTAAGGGCGTACAAGGAGTAAAATGTCCAAAGCCTTTCACCTCATGTGAGAAAATCAAAACTGAACAAAATCTTATACCTGATCATGGCACGCTACCTATAAATAAGGCTAAACTCTATGCCATACTGCTAATCGCAGAGAGTAGCCACCCTTGCATGGCGTTATCGTAGAGGCTCACTTCCTCGAAGTCCAAAAAATAGGCTTGAACCTCATCCAAAAAATTTTAAACTCTTTCGAGACACCTTATTAATATACCTGAACACATTTTTAGTCAAAAACCAATGTTTCAAACACGAGAATGTCTAAAATAAAATGTTCAAAATTTTAAGGGTGTTTCAAAATATGTTATAGATAGTTTAAAACTTATTTAGAAGCTTGTAGTGTATTGCAACGTCTGGTTTGGAATTCTATAAAAATTGAGATCATGCACTGATTCATGACTAAATATGTGAATCGAATACATGACTAAATCAAATAATGACTAAATATCTGAATCAGAGACATGATGCATGGACTCAACTGGATTAGTAATCTGTATGGATGTGAATAAATTACCTCATGTAATAGCCTTATTCATGAAACTTTAGATAGTAAGACTAGATGGAAAGATGGAAAACTATAGGATCTTATCTGTTTGATTGTTAAACTAAATTGCTGGCTATACAGACTAACTCATTCTCAAAGTTTATGCTCAACTGTAGTATTTCTTCAACACTCTTTATAAGAAGTTCTAATAACATAAGGGAGTAACGAATTTTGGGAATGATCTGAATAAGATAGTTGAATAAGGAATCACAACATGCTTACAACTCTGTAACATAGACTATAGGCCTATAAAATAGAAGAAAGGATAGAATTACTATGCCTTAGGCAATGCAACTGCTAACTTTCAAGCTTAGCCACACTTCTCAAATACTCTCTCAATTATGCTTTTCCTCTTAAATACTATCCTTCATTTCACACCACTTATAATCATCACATGGGTATTGATAACTCCATCTACTAAAGTCAGAGATGAACTAAATTCTCTCACCATGTTCAAACCTACTCAAAATCACAAGGTACCACACATAACACAATAATACTAGTCTAAACCATGAATTCAATACCCTATGCATTTTTTAGGCTCTCATCTCAAGAATAATACTCCCTAGCACTTCAATAACTAATTTCAACCTCTTGCTAGGAATTCACTAGCTCACAATGCATTCATCCAATTATATACCAACATGAAATTCAAGCCTATCGTTATTACCACATATGAACTTCTACTCAATCAACCCATCTAGGAATTTTTTTTTCTCATGCTCCCTATACCTCTATCAATAACCACTTTCATGAACTATTCTTAAGAACACACATATAGAATTCTCAACTAACCATGACATATACCAAAGCTTTGCCTCAATCTTCCATTAAACTCATGGCCTTAGATAAATCAAGCATAGAATAAGGAGAGCTCATCTAAACTATTGTTCATCCATTTCTTTTACCACTATGTTTACATAAGGAGAGCTCATTGAAAGGTTAGAACATGAGGTCATAAAGCATGAAAGAATACTATGCATAACTTTGACACTTAACTGAGGCCTGATAAATAAAGTATCAATGATATGGATTTATTATAGAGATCTAATTTAAGGACATACATGACATAGTGCGAATTTGCATTAGTCATTAAAGGTGCACCATGAGTTATGGGAACTGAGCTTACTGAAAAGCATGAGTACATGAGTCATGAGCTATATGATCGGTGTTTGTAGTTCATAAATTCATGGAATATGATTCATACTTCTGAATGAACTGGAACTCCTTATACTAAGAACTAAGAACGTACATGATTCTCTATGAAGTGCATGAACATGAGCTATAATTATAGAGATGACTCGTTATGCATGAGTATATGTCGTAAAGACTGAAGAACAAAAGAAATGATACCAAGATAGAAATAAGTGGGTACCTTCCTTCCCTACTATTGTTCTTGAACTCAATACCATCACTACTAGAATTTGAAAACCTTACTTGGTTCCTTGTTCTATCATCCTCCCCTTAGATTTAAGCTAGTATTTGAAGTCTGTGGATCTTTACAATAAGCTCTAAACTTAACTACAATTACACTACCGTAGAGAGAAGGATACTATCAATACACATAAATAATAAATTTTGCCTAAAAGTCTATATCTTAAACTGTAAACCCACTACTAGTACTTCTTTCTGAGATAGAACTCATAACTTTCTATAACCCCCAATAGTCATTATATAATAACTTAAATACTTACTAACTTAGAAGTATCAGAAGTATCACCATACCCTAAGTTCGCACAATCAAGAATTTCAAAGTCTTTTTTTATTAGCTTATTCATCTATAATTCAAACATAGATTCTAACACTTAACATGGATATCACCAAATTTTTTTTCATAAACTATACTAACTTAGTACTATGGAATAGGAATCATGAAAAACCAATACACACAAAATTTTATGAACAAAGTTAACCATATAAAAATCCTCTATCATTGTGGTCACTGCCCAATCTCTCTCCCAACTAAAATATTAAAATACTCCAAGTCTTCCTTATCTGAGAAATATCTCTCAAAGTGCTATTAAACAAACTATGCAACACCATTACGATACATAATCTACTAAATTTAGATAAACATTATCCCTACTTTACTGCTTCTAAACTTCTATGTTCATGCTTCTAACTCTAGATCATATACAACCATAAGATTTTAAGAAGGGATCTGAGGGTACATCTGACTTAGGCTTAGTGCATGATTTTCATAAATAAGTGCGAACATTTTAAAAGTTTTAAACTTAAGGGAATTGATGCGATCCTTTTAAGCACACATTTAATGTTCTAACTATCGATGGGGATTGTCTAAGAGAGCTCTATTTGTAGGAATTTAAGCTTCACTATTTCTATTATGTTGAAATAAGGCATATTTGGCATGAGGAGTAATGTAAGAATCCATATAAGTTTCTTAGGAAACATCTTTACTGCATATTATGAGATAAGAAAGAAGGGAAATATTTCTTAAATACCCCGTAGCCTCTCAAAATAAATGTATAGACATCTCCATATGATTTTGCAAGACTCTACTATACATTTCTTCATAGACACCTTAGGAAAATTCAACCTTGTGCTCTGATACCATGTTTTTCATGACCCAAGACAACCCCCTAGTTGTGACACGATTCTCAGAACCACAAGTGATCCAAACCTAACCCATGTACTGGCATAATACTTGAGAAACTAATTTAATATATATATATATATATCTGAGGTGAGTCATAATCAACATGAGATAAGCTATTTTAATAAATAATTGATCAAAGTTTACAATACTCAAATCTGAGAAAAAAAAGAGGTACGTAAATTATAAATACTGACCATATATGAACCCTCTATTGATATTGACTATAGGTAGCTAGGACATGCCTCCAAATATCCTAAATAAATACATAAAAATAAGAAAAGTGCAATACAAAAACTATAACTGATATGAGTCTTAGAAATAAGAGAACTCATCACTGCTAGCTGAATACTATGAACTGTCTGACCTAAATGTATGGAATACCTCTAGTACTTACATCATGAAGGAATGTAGCTACAAATTCATATATGTGGTCAGTACTTTGGGATGTACTGGGTATGTGAGACCTACAATTATAATGATCTAAATTTGATAAAACATGTGAAATTTGTGATTTTGTGTGATTTGACCATTTTACCCCCCACCATAGTTGCATTATGGTAATTCTAGGGCGTGGGAGTTATTGTCAAGGTTTTTGATACTTTTTGGTACCATTTATGGGATATTGTGGGTTTTGATCTCTTCTAGAGTCATTTTTAGACTAATAAGGATATCTTTTGGTCCTTGTGATGGATGGATGAACGTACTGTGCCAACAGCTCCAGAATATCAATTTTAGGCTAGGTAGACCTTTTTTTTTGAATTTTGGTGCACCCAACCTCATTTCAACCTATTGATCCGAAAGTTGAAAAATTAAAAATATGGGTATGGGACCCACACTTAGTCGAACTGACCTCAGAAGGAAAATTTGACTTCGCTAGTAGATCCAAATTATTGATTTTTGGGTGTTAGCATGTTTGGTGTGATTTAATGGCTTTTAAATCTCATTTCAACCCTCGATTTGGAAAATTGTGATTTCGAGTTTTGTGGGTTAACTTTATGAAAATGATGTTTTTTCAAAAATTCGACTTCACCAATGCATCTAGAACATTAAATTTAGTGTGGTTGCATAGTTCATTTGCATATGTCGGACTTTGAATGAATCTTGGGCTCCCCGTCGAAGTGCAGGTTGAACTTTAAAAAGAAAAAAACTGTTGTTACAGTAGGTTTTCTTCTATATATATTAAATTTTCCGATTTTTGGCCTATTTTGCTCATTTTTCATCTTGCCACTTAAGAGTTAAATCTTAAAATAGTATGGGAGATTAAAAGTGAAACTTGTGGGAGCTTCGGAAGCTAGATTAACACCTATTTCTTTATTCTATTACGGATTTAAGGTAAGAATTCACCCTTTTCTTAGTAATTTCTTCATAAATTTTTCAATACCTCAAAAATCTTAGAGCTTGATTTTAAACCTCAATTTCACTCTTTTTCACTTTAATAATATTTTTATCTTATAATTACTATTTTTTCATTAATTTAACCTTTTAAAAATGATTTTTCTTCATTTTGAACCTCATTTTTTGACTCGATTTAACTTGAGTTATCATCTATATGTTTCTAAAATTTTGGAGAACATGTTTTTAAAGTACAGTTCCATTTTGCCCTTATTTTCCCAAAACCAATTCTGGGGGTCTGTTTTGATCTCGAACTAACTGTAGTCAATATAGGTGACATTGCTTTTGTTTTTACCCATAGTTTTAATATTTGATATTTTCAGTTGATTTCAAAATTGTTCGTGAAAAGTAAGATCGTGGGTTCGAAGTGTAGCAGTTCACTTTGGCTTTTGAGGTAGGTTATGACTTAACTCATTCAGACTTGGTTGGGTAGTAAATGATGGTACAAATTGCATACTAAGGGTGGGAACTAATTATTAAAAATTACTATCTATGTGTTATGCCAGTGTGGGGGGCCTATTTGTGATGTAATCATCAAAATTGAGATATTATGAGATATGTGTGACCGTGTGGGGTCCTATGTGAAATTGATAGCCTTGAATACATATGAAAATGGTATTGTGCAGTTAAAATTCTTAATATGGTACTATTGGTGTATTGTGATTATATAATGGCAGATGAGATGTGGAAATTCACGGTTGAACAAAAATAATGAGTAGATATTGGCTTACATAGTTGTGAAAATGTATCATTGTAGTTAGTGGTGGATATATATCATGTCATTGGTTGTGTAAATACTTATTGTGTTTTGTTGTGAGCATTACAACTTCATATCATACTCATTCATAAAATATTGGTACAACCGTGGCAGCAGCTTAGTAACATTGGTAACACCTATTTAAAATACTACTCGAGAGATGTGCTAGGGAGAAGATATGGTAACACCATATAAAATCCTTTATGAAGGATGCACTAAAAAGGAGATGTGATACATGTGGATTGTATGCAGCTTGACGAACCCCCCATGGGTCCTATGTCGGGTAACTTTAGCTCCATAGGTGTATACGAGGATTGTGTGAGGATCCTGGAGGTTGTACGATGATTTCGTGCATCATCATCATCATCCACATTGCACTTACTTTATTATGTTGTATTGCCATATTGACTTGTCATCTATCTAATTGTCATATCTTGTTTTACTTATATTTGTTGATCTTGTATATGCATGATTTCCCTTGTTCTACTCATATGTGATACAATGCATACTTCAGTTCTATCTTGGTATATTGTTATAATATATGTGATATAGTAAAATTATTAGTGCAAGTGGTGTGGGATACCGTCGTAAGATATTTTCTAATTGTAGGTGACTTGCCCTTACTGTATATTTTGTATGCTTTATTTACTACTTTTCTTGGTTGGCCTATGATACCTTCTAATTATAAGTGGACTGTACTCATGCTTACTGTGCCCTTTTGGTGTAGGTCCTAGCTAGAGTGCGCCTTAACTGGCTTGACTTGGGCAATTGCTGGAGCTTCCAAGATAGCTGTTGAACATTCAAGCATACAAAGTTCACCGTTAACATTATATAGTAGTTATGTATTTATTAGTATTCAAAGATAGATTTTATTCTCTTGTTGTTATTTTTCTGATGTATTTGTTTCACAAATTGTATTAGTTGTTCTTACACTATTGATACCTGGTTTAGGCATTATTGACATTTTGGATAAGTTCTTTCTATATTGTTATGATTACTTATATGGTTGTGCTTTGTTCTAGAAGCTTTATGTTGAGATATTTCTGTCTTTTCCCCTCTTTGTATCAGTTTAGGTGATAGGATTACTTGTCAAGGTACGCGCGTAATAAATGCCATCATGACCCTGGCTTTTGGGTTATGAAAAATTAGTATCAGAGCAACAAAGTTTCATTGGTCTCAATGGTGAAAGAGTGATATGTCAAATAGAATCTCGCAGATCGATATGTAGACATCCGTATTTATCTTTGAGAGGCTATAAAATGTCATTAGGAAAATCCCCTTATTTTATTCTTTATTTTATGATGTTCTTTCATATCTTGTGTTCTATGTTGTTTTTCACTCTTTCTGCACAGATGGTGTGGCTTACACTACTATCAGTTTAGAGATATTATAGGAGATTGGTGGAGATTGTTTGTCAGTTTTAGGCATATTGATGCTCCTGAGTTGTCATAGGATTCCTTTATAAAGTGATTCATGCCTTAAGGTTTGAGGGATCTAATATGGGACGAGTTTGATCATTTAAAGCAGGGCTCCATGATAGTTGGTAAGTATGAGGCACACTTTCTTGCCCTATTCAGAATTTGCTATGATAGTATTTCTACTAATTCTATAAAGATTTCAAAGTTTTATAAGGGTTTGGATGCTTTAATTTAGATGGATATATCAAATATGGTTGTATTTGGGGCTTTTTTCTAGACTATAGTGGATCATGCTATGATAAAAAAGGTTATTCTTAGTGCATCTCAGGGAGGTGGTAGAAAGGCGCAGTGATTTGATTATCTAAAGAGTTATACCTCTCGAGTTAGAGATTTTAGAGGTTCTTATGGATACCATTTTAGGCCAGTGGTGGCTTTATAGAGTTCAGGTGGTGGATCTTCTAGTTCAGTAGTTTAGCGTGGCCGTTTGAGCCCAGTTGTACCTTCTCCTATTGAGGCTAATCATATAGGTTACTATATGTGTAATAAGGTTGGCCATATAGCTAGGGACTATCCCCGTTGGGTGATTTGGGCTACTCCTACTTAAGATATGAGAGGTAGGGGTTCTACCAGAGGTGCGAAAGGTAAAGATGGTAGATCCTATAGTGGTGGTCATGGTCAACCTAGGCAGTTGGTGGTCATGGTTACTGTTATACTATACCACCCAGACCTGAGACAGATGCTTCTGATGTTGTGATTATAGGAATCAGTACTATTTGATTTAGACCTATATTTGTATTATTTGAACCTGATCAACTTTCTCCTATGTGTATGTGTACTTTACTTTGGGTTTGATTCTGTTAGTTAGCTTTTACCCATGTTTATTCGTGTATCTACCCCTATAGGTGATTCTATAGTGGTGGATTGGTTGCATCTCTTGTGTTATGACTTTTGCCGGGCATAAGATTTTGGTAGACTTTCTTATGTTAGACATAGTCGATTTTGATATTATTTTGGGTATGGATTAGTTAGCTCCTTCTCATGCCATCCTAGATTGTTATGCCAAGATCATGACTTTAGTTTCACCAAGTATGCCAAGGACAGCTTAGAAGGGTGCACCTTATTCGGGACCTAAGAGAATTTTAACTTCTGTTTTGGATCATAAATTAGTTGAGAGGGGATGTTTATCTTACTTGGCCTAAATTTGTGACACCAATATTGTTTCATTTCTTTTCTTTGATTCTATTCATATTGTTCGTGAGTTTATGGATGTATTCCCTACGGACTTGCTTGGTATACCTCCAAATGGAGATATTGATTTTGCTATTGATGTTGAGTTAAGAACAAAACCCATTTTTATTCCTCCTTATAGGATGGCCCTAACTGAGTTAATGAAATTAAAGGATCAGTTGTAAGAGTTATTGAATAAAGGATTTATCCGACCTAGTATTTTCCTTGGGGTGCACATTTCTTATTTGTGAAACAAATTAATGGGTTTATATGGAAGTGTATTTATTATAAGTAGTTGAATAGGGTGATTATTAAGAATAAGTATCCTCTTCCTCACATTGATGATTTGTTTGACCAGCTTCAAGGTTCTGTGGTGTTGTCAAAGATTGATTTATGGTCTGGTCATCACCAGTCGATGATTAGAGCTTCAGTTATTCTGAAGACAGCTTTTTAGACTCAATATGGTCATTATGAGTTTGTGTGCATGTGTTTTGGGTTGTACCAATGCTCCTATTGCGTTCATGGAGTTGATGAACTGGGCGTTTCAATAGTATCTCAAATCCTTTATTATTATATTTATAGATAATATCTTGGTTTATTCCAAGAGTAAGGTTTAGCATGAGGAGAATTTTTAGATTGTGCTTCAGAGATTGAGAGACGAGAAGTTGTATACTAAGTTCACTAAGTGTGAGTTTTGGTTGGAGTTAGTGTCTTTCTCAGGTCATGTGGTGAGTAAGAAAGGTCTTTTGGGTGTCCAACCAAGGTTGTAGCAGTTCGTGATTGGGGTAGACCTACTTTGCCCACTGATATTCATCGTTTTGTTGGCTTAGCAGGCTATTATCGGTATTTTGTTGAGGGTTTCTCTTCTATTGCAGCTCTATAGACCAAGTTAACCCCGAAAAAGATTTCTTTTAAGTGGTCCGATACTTGCAAGGCGAGCATTCAAAATCAAAAGGATTTGTTGACTTTAGCTCCTATCTTGACTTTGCCTAGAGAGGGCATGGGACTTACCATCTTTTGTGATGTTTCAGGTATTGAGTTAGGTGCTATGTTGATGAAGGAAGGAAAGGTCGTTCCTTATTCATCTCATCAGTGGAAATCTTATGAGTGAAATTATACTACCCATGATTTGGAGTTATACGTAATTGTGTTTGCCTTGAAGTTATTGAGGCACAAATTATATAAAGTCTATTGTGAGAACTTCTCAGATTGTCATAGCTTTCAGTACTTCTTCACCCAGTGTGATCTTAATATGAGGCAACGTAGTTGGATTGATTTGTGTAAGGATTATATCTTGACTATTCTCTATCATCTAGGCTAGGCTAATGTGTTTGCAGATCCTTTGAGCTAGAAGTCCACTAACATAGCTAGCTTGGCGCATCTTTTGAACATAAGAGAGGCCTTCAGAATTAGAGGTTGAAAATTAGCTAACTAGATGGTTAGGCTTTATATTTTGACACCTGGGCATTGTTTGTCTTTTGTAGAGTCTAGATCTTCTTTGATGGAGCAGATTCAACCTCATTAGTTTAATGATGTTGGATTGAGGTAGATTCAAACTGAAGTGTTGAGTGGGGAGGCTAAGGATGGCTTAATTAATTAAAATGGAGCTTTGAGTATTGGGGGTCGAGTTTGGGTGCCGTGAGTGGGTGATTGGATTAGGCTAATCTTGGAGGAGGCCCATTGTTCAAGATATTCTATTCATCTAGGTATGACTAAGATATATCATGATTTGAGGCAGTATTACTGGTAGGTGTCATGAGGAAAGATATGGCAGATTTTGTGGCTCATTGTCTAGGTGATCAATAGGTGAAGGCCGAGCATATGAGACCTGGTAAATTGCTTCAGAGGTTACCCATTCCAGAGTAGAAGTGGGAACGAATTATCACAGACTTTGTGACTGGTTTGCCTCTTACATCTCCTGGTTTTTAAAGTCTTTGGGTTATTGTGGATCAATTACGCAAGTTTTCTCATTTTATTTTGGTTTAGGTCTCATTTAGTGCTAAGCGGTAGGCTCATACATATATTTATAAAATTATGCATCTGTATGGTGCATCGATTCTATTATCTCAGATTGAGGTTTTATGTTCACATATCACTTTTGGAAGACTTTTTAAGGATTAGTTGGGTACTCGGGTTGATCTTAGCATAGCATTCACCCCCATACTGATGGTCAGTCAGAGCGGACTATCAATATTTTTGAGGATGCTTCGTGCATGCGTGATGGATTTTGGTGGCTAGTGGGAGCAGCTTTTAAATATAGTAGAGTTTGTATTTAATAATAGCTTCTGTTCCAGTATTGATATTACTCCTTTTGAGGTGTTGTAATATAGGCGTTGTTGCTCTCCAGTGGGTTGGTTTGATGTTTCTGAGGTGAGACCTCGAGGTACAGACTTTCTTTATTAGTCATGTGATAAAGTCTAGGTCATTCAGGATAGATTTAGAGAGGCTCAAAGTAGGCAAAAGTGCTATGTTGATCATAGACTTCGTGCCTTGAGACTTAGTGTTTGTGATCTTATCTTCTTTCGATTTTTACCCAAAAAGGGTATAATGAGGTTTGGGAAGAGGGAAAAGATTAGCCCCAAGTATAATTGTCCATTTGAGATTCTTTTTACTATTGGTGATGTGGCTTATAAGCTGGCTTTGTCTGCTGATTTATCAGCTATTCATTCAGTTTTATGTTTTTAGTAGTCATTGCTATATTTTTGATGAGTCTCATGTCATTCTTTAGGAGTCGATCCAGTTAGATGAGCAGTTGTCCTTTGTTGAGGAGCTAATCTCCCTTTTTCCAAGGGATGTTAGGCATTTGTGCTCTAGAGTTATCACCATGGTTAAGGTTTAGTAGTGACATTTACCCATAGATAAGGCTACTTGGGAGGTTGAGTCTGACATATGTAGTTCCTATCCCCCAACTCATTATTGATTCAAGTATTTCTTTGCCTTATTTCGAGGATGAACTACATTTTTAGTGGTGGATGATGTAACGATCAAAAAATTTAATAAAATATGTGAAATTTGTGGATTTGTGTGATTTGACTATTTTACTCCACTCCATAGTTGCATTATGGTATTTTTGGGATGAAGGAGTGATTGACATGATTTTAGATGACTTTCGGTACCATTTATGCGATATTGTGGTTTTTGATAGCTTCGAGAGCCTTATTTTAGAGTTTGGTGAAATCTTTTGATCCATGTGACAAATTGTTGAACGAACTACGCTAGCTCTGAAATATTGATTTTAGGCTAGCTCTGAAATACATGGGTGTGCAACTCACACTTAATTGAACCGATCTCAGATGGAAAATTCAACTTTCCCAGCTGATCCTAAATGTTGATTTTAGGTTGTTAGCATGTTCGGTGTTATTTTACGGCTTTATAATCTATTTCAACCCTTGATTTGGAAAATGATGATTTCGAGTTTTGGGGGTCAACTTTGTGAAAATGATGTTTTTTCAAATATTTGACTTTGCCAATATGACTAGAACGTCTAATTTAGTGTCGTTGCATAGTTCATTTGCATATATCAGACTCCGAACGAATTCTGGGAACCCCATCGAAGTGCTGATTGAACAATAAAAAGAAAAAAACCATTGTTATAGAAGATCTTTTGCTATATATAGCAGATATTCCCCCCTTTTGGCCTATTTTGCTCATTTTTCATCTTTCCTTTTGAGGGTTAAATCTTGAAATAGTGTGGGAGCTTAAATGTGAATCTTGTGGGAGCTTCGGAAGCTAGATTAACAACTATTTCTTTACTTTACTATGGATTCAAGGCAAGAATTCACCATTTTCTTAGTAATTTCTTGATAAAGGTTTCAAAACCCCAAAAATCATAGGGCTTGATTTTTAAAATCCAATTTAACTTCTTATCACTTAAATAATGTTTTTATCTTACAATTACTACTTTTTCATTAATTTAACCTTCAAAACAACCTCAATTTTTAATTTCTAATCCGGATTTAAAAAATTTTACCCTGTAAATCACAAAAATGGTTTTTCTTCGATTCGAACCTCATTTTTTACCCGATTTAACTTGATTTTTAGCTGTAGGTTCCTAAAAATATGGAGAATATATTTTTTAAAGTAAAGTTCCATTTTTGCCCTTCTTTTTTAAAAACCCATTCTAGGGATCCGTTTTGACTCTGAACTAAAGTAGTGAATATGGGTATTTCTGGTATTATTTTAATGTGTAGATTTCATATTTGATGTTTTTAGTGGAGTTCAAAATTTTTAGTAAAAAGTACGATCGTGGGTTCGAAGAGTTGCAAACCAATTTTGGCTTTTGAGGTAGGTTATAGCTTAACTCTTTAAGACTGGGTTGGATAGTAAATGAAGGTGCAAAATTCATGTTAAGGGTGGGAACTATTCATGTAAAATATCTATCTATGTGTTGTGCCAGTGTGGGGGCCTATATGTGATGTAATCGTCGAAATGAGATGTTATGTGATATGTGTGACCGTGTGGAATCCTATGTGATATTGATAGCCTTGAACACATGTGAATAATTGTATTATGTTGTTAAAATTCTTAATGTGGTACAATTGGTGTATTATGATTATATATTGGCATATGAGACATGTGGAAATTCATGGATGAACGAAAATAATGAGTGAATATTGGCTCACATGGTTGTTAAAATGTATTATTATGGTTGGTTGTGTGTATATATCATGTGGTTGGTTGTAGAAATACTCACTGTCATGGTTTGTGAGCATTACATCCTCATAACATAGTCATTTAGGAAACATTAGTACCACCATGGCTACACATGTGTAACATTGGCAACACCTTTTAAAAACCCACCTCGAGGGATGTGCTGGGGAGGAGATATCGTAACGTATTATAAAAACCTTTTCAAGGGATATACCAAAAAGGAGTTACGATATATTCGAATTGTATATGGGTTGAAGAACCCTCCATGGGTCTTATGTTGGGTAGCTTTAGCTCCATAGGTGTATACAGGGATTGTGCAATGATGCCGGAGGTTGTCCGATGACCTCGTGCATCATCATCATCATCAAATACATTGCACATTCATTATTGTATTTATACTGTGTTGTATTGCCATATTGACTTGTCATCTATGTAATTATCTTATCTTATTTTACTTGTATTTGTTGATCTTGTATATGCATGTTTCCCCATTTTTTGCTTATATGTAATGTAATGTGTACTTTTGTTCTATCTTGGTGTCATGTTATAATATATGTGATATATTTGAATTGTTAGTGCAAGCGGTATGGGCGACCATTGTGGGACTTTTTCTGATTACATGTGATGTGCCCTTAGTGTATATTTTGTATGCTTTATTTACTACTTTTCTTGGTCGGCCTATGATACCTATTAAGTACAAGTGGACCGTACTCAAGCCTACTGCGCCCTTTCGATGTAGGTCCTAGTTTGAGTGTGCCTCAACTTGCCTAACTTGGATGATTATTAGAGCTTCCAAGGTAGTTGTTGGATATTCAAAAGTTCGAAGTTCAATTTATCTTTCTACATAGTTATGCCCTTGTTAGTATTTAGAGATAGAGATTGTTCCTTTGTGGTTATTTTTATAATGTATTTGACTCTCTAATTATATTAGTATTTCTTATACTATTGACACATGGTTTTGGGCGTTATTGGTATTTTGGATAATTTCTTTCTGAATTGTTATGATTACTTATATGGTTCAGCTTTGATTTAGAAGCCTTACCTTGGGATATTTCTAGCTATTCCTCTTTTTGTACCAGTTTGGATGATAGGCTTACTTGTCAAGGTACGCTATGACAAGTCCCATCATGACCCTTGAATTTGGGTTGTGACAAATTGGTATCAGCGCAACAAAGCTTCATTGGTCTCAATAGTGTAAGAATGAAATGTCTAATAGAGTCTAGCAGATTGGTACGTAGACATCTATATCTATCTTTGAGAAGCTATAGGATGTCTTTTGGAAACTTTTCTTATTTTATTCTTTATTGTGTTAAGTTCTTTCATAGCTTGTGTTCTGAGTTATTTTTTACTCTTTTTGCGTAGATGGTGTGGCTTACACTACTATCAGCTGAGAGATATTGTAACAGATTGGTGGAGATTGTTTGTCAGTTGTAGGCATATTGATGCTATTGAGTTATCATGGGATGCCTCTTTGGAGATATTACTGCCTAACAGTTTGAGGGATCAAATGCAGGAAGAGTTTGATTATTTAGAGCAGGGCTCCATGATAATTGCTGAGTGTGAGGCACACTTCTATGCCATATTCAGATATTTCTATGATAGTATTTCCACTAAGTCTATGAAGATTTGAATGTTCTTGAAGGGTTTGGATGCTTCTCTTTAGATGGCTACATCTCAGATGGTTGTGTTTGGGGTTTTTTCTAGAGTACAGTGGATCATGCTAAGATGAAAAAGGGTATTCTTAGTGCATCTCAGGGAGGCGTTAGGAAGGTGCGATGTTTTGGTGAGCTCAGGAGTCAGACCTCTTGAGGTAGAGATTTTAGAGGTTCTCGTGGATACCATGGTAGGCCAGTTGTGGCTTTACAGAGTTCAGGTGGTGGATCATCTAGTTTAGAAGTTTAGGGTGGCCGTTCGGGCCCATTAATACCTTTTCCTAATGAGGCTGGTCATAGTTGTTGCTATATGTGTGATGAGGTTTGCTGTATGGCCAAGGACTCTCCCCGTTGGGTGATTTGGGCTACTTCTATTTTAGCTGCGAGAGGTAGGGGTTCTACAAGAGGTGCTAGAGGTAAAAATGGTGAATCCTATGGTGGTGGTCGTTGGCCACCCAGGCAGTCGGTGGTCATGGTTACTGTTATGCTATACCAGCAAGATTTGAGGTAGAGGCTTGTGATGCTATGGTTACAGGTATCATTCCCATTTGTTTTAGACCTACATCTGTATTATTTGATCCTGGATTAACTCTTTCCTATGTGTATGTGTATTTTACTTTGGGTTTGATTCTATTAGTGAGCCTCTTCCCATGCTTATTCATGTATCTGCCTAGATAGGTGATCTTTAGTGGTGGATTGAGTGAGCCGATCTTGTGTTATTACTTTGGCCGGGCATTAGACTTTGTTACACTTTCTTGTGTTAGACATGGTCTATTTTGATGTTATTTTGGGTATAGATTAGTTGGCACCTTCTCATGCCATCCCTGATTGTTATGCTAAGACTGTGACTTTAGCTTCTCCAGGTGTGCCATGGATATCTTGGATGGGTGCACCTTTTTCGGGTCCTAAGAAGATTATATCTTATGTTCAAGATTGTAAGTTGGTTGAGAGGGGATTTTTATCTTACTTTGTACATATTCATAACAGCAGTGTTGTTTTACTTTTTTTCTTTGATTCTGTCTATATTGTCCATGAGCATATGGACATATTCCCTACAGACTTGTCTAGTATACCTCCGAATCGAGATATTGATTTCATTATTGATGTCTTGTTAGGTACTAAACCTATTTTTATTCCTCCTTATAGAGTGGCCCCAATAGAGTTAACCAAATTAAAGGATTAGTTGCAAGAGTTGTTGGATAAAGAATTTACCTGAGCTAGTGTTTTGTCTTGGGGTGCGCGTGCCTTGTTTGTGATGAAAATAAATGGGTTTATGTGGATGTGTATTGATTATCGATAGTTGAATAAGGTGATGATTTAGAATAAGTATCATCATCCTCACATTGATAATTTGTTTGATCAGCTTTAAGGTGCTGTGGTCTTGTTGGACATTGATTTGAGTTTCGGTTATAACCAGTTGAAGATTAGAGCTTCAGATATTCCAAAGATAGCTTTTTCGACTCGATATGGTCATAATGAGTTCGTGGTCATGTCCTTTGGGCTGAGCAATGCCCCTATCGTGTTCATGGAGTTGATGAATCGGATGTTTCGATAGTATCTCTACTCCTTTATTATCATATTTATAGATAATATTTTGGTTTATTTCAAGAGTAATGTTAGGCATAAGGAGCATTTGTGAATTGGTCTTTAGATATTGATTGACGAGTAGTTTTATGCTAAGTTCTCTAAGTGTGAGTTTTGGTTGGAGTTTCTTTGTATTTTAGGTCATGTGGTGAGTCAGAAAGGTATTTTGGTTGATCCAGCCAATGTTGCAATGGTTCATAATTGGCTAGAGCAACTTCGCCAACTAATATTAGAAGTCTTATTGGCTCAGTAGGCTGTTATTGGTATTTGTTTAGGGTTTCTCTTCTATTGCAATTCTATTGTCCAACTTGACCCAGAAAAAGATTTTCTTTTTGTGGTCCGATGCTTGTGAGGCGAGCTTTCAAAACCTCAAGGATTTGTTGACTTCAGCTCCTATCTTGACTTTGTATAGGTAGGGCGAGGGTTTTACCATCTTTTGTGAATCTTCAGTTGTTGAGTTAGGTGTCGTGTTGATGCAGGAGGGTAAGGTGATTGCTTATATTGATTGACCAAGTTTGCTTATTTTTTTTTGGTTCAAGTCTCATTCAGTGTTGAGATATTGGCTAGTATCTGTATTTGTGAGATTGTGCGTCTGTATGGTGTGTCGGTGTCCATTATTTCAAAATGTGGTTTTGTGTTAACATCTCACTTTTGGAAGACTTTTTTGGATGATTTGGGTACTCAGGCTAATCTTAGCATAGCATTTCACCCCACACTGATGGCCAGTTTGAGCAGACTATCTATGTTTTGGAGGATGCTCTGTTCATACGTGATGGATTTTGGTGGCTAGTAGGAGCAGCCTTCGACTTTTGTAGAGTTTGCATGTAATAATAGCTATATTTCCAGTATTGATATGGCTCCTTTTGAGGCATTGTATGGTAGGCGTTGTTTCTCCCCAGTGGGTTGGTTTGATGTTTCATAGGAGAGACATCGAGATACGGACTTGCTTCATGAGTCATGGGTTAGAGTCTGGTTCATTCAGGATAGATGTAGAGCATCTCATAGTAGGCAAAAATACTATGTTGATTGTTGACTTCGTGCCTTAAGATTTAGTGTTAGTGATCGTGTCTTCCTTCGAGTTTCAACCATGAAGGGTGTGATGACGTTTGGGAAAAAGGGAAAGCTTTTCCTCAGTATATTAGTCCGTTTGAGATTCTTCGAACTACTGGTGATGTGGTTTATGAGTTGGCCTTGCCCCCTATTTTATCAGCTGTTCATCCAGTTTTTCATGTTTCTATGCTTCGTCACTATATTTCTAATGAGTCTCGTGTCTTTCGCTGGGAGCCGATTCAGTTAAGTGAGTGGTTGTCCTTTGTTGAGGAGTCGTTCTCCATTTTTGCTAGGGATGTTAGGCGGTTGTGCTTTGGAGTTATCCCTGAGGTTAAGGTTCAGTGGAGACATTGAACTTTAGTTGAGGCTACTTGGGAGGTTGAGCCTGATATACGTAGTTCCTATCCCCAACCGATTATTGATTCAAGTATTTCTTTGCCTTAGTTCAAGGACGAACTAGATTTTTAGTGGTTGATGATGTAACGATCTAAAAATTTGATGAAATATGTGAAATCTGTGATTTTGTGTGATTTGACCATTTTACTCCTCCTCGTAGTCGCATTAGTGTATTTCTGGGATGTGGGTGTGATTGTCATGGTTTTCAATGCATTTTGGTACCATTTATGCAATATTGTGATTTTTGAAGGCTTCGAGAGTCTTATTTGAACTTATGGGGATATATTTTGATACATGTGACGGATTGCCAAATAGACTGCACCAGCAGCTTTCAAATATAGATTTTAGGCTAGGTAGACCTTTGGTTCGGATCCCGGTGCACTCGAGCTCTTTTGGACCTATTGATTGGAAAGTTGAAAAATAAAAAATGTGGGTGTGGGGTCTACACTTGGTATAAACCACCTTGAATGGACAATTTGACTTCGTCAGCAGATCTGGAATGTCGATTTTAGGGTGTTAGCATATTTGGTGTGATTTTACTGCTTTTAAATCTTATTTCGAGCCTCAATTTGAATAATTACGATTCAAGTTTTGGGCGTCAACTTAGTAAAAATAAATTTTTTTTCAAAAATCCCACTTTGCCAACGCATTCGAAACATCGATGCATTGTATGGATAGAATATCTTGAGCAATGGGCCTCCTCTAAGATTAGCCTAATCCAATCACCCCTTCCCGGCACACAAACTCGATCCCCAATCCTAAAAACACCATCTTAATTGAGTGAGGCTTCCTTAGCCTCCCCACTCAACACCTTATCTCGAATCAGCCTCAATCCAACATCATTAAATTGATGAGCTCAAATCTACTCCATCTAAGAAGATCTAGCCCATACAAAAGCCAAAACATGCCCAGGTGTTGAATTATCAAGCCTAACCATCTAGTTAGCTAAAACTTGAACCTCCAAGGCCAAAGGCCTCTCTTGGTTCAAAAGATGCGCAAAGCTACCTACGCTAGTCGACTTCTGGCTTAAGGCATCCGCAACAACATTAGCCTTGCTCGGATGATAGAGAATAGTCAAGTCATAATCCTTATGCAACTCAAGCCAACTACATTGCCTCAAATTAAGATCTCACTGGGTGAAGAAGTACTGAAGGCTACGATGATTTGAGAAGATCTAACAATGGACTTCATACAAGTTGTGCCTCTATAACATCAAGGCGAACACAACTACGTACAACTCCAAATCAAGGTTAGGATAGTTCCTCTCATGAGGCTTTAACTGATGACATACATGATCAATCACCTTGCCCTCCTATATCAACACAACACTTAACCTAACTCCTGAATTATCACAAAAGACGGTGAAATACTTTCCCTTCCAAGGCAAAGTCAAGATAGAAGCTCCAGTCAACAAATCCTTGAGCTTTTGAAAGCTCATCTCACAAGCATCAGACTACTGAAAAGAAATTTTATTTTGGGTCAACTTGGTCAACAGAGCTGCAATAGAAGAGAAATCCTTAACAAAATACCGATAATAACCTTTTAAGCCAACAAGGCTTTTAATATTAGTGGACAAAGTACCTCTAGCCCAATCATGAACTGCTGCAACTTTGGCTGGATCAATCAAAATTCCCTTTTTAGTCACCATATGACCGAAAAAAACAAACTCAAACCAAAACTCAATCTTAGATAACATAGCATATAGATTCTCGTCCCTTAATCTCTGAAGCACAATCCATAAATGCTGGTCACGCTCAACCTTACTCTTGGAATAAACCAAGATATTATCTATAAATACAATAACAAAGGAGTCGAGATACTATAGAAACTCCTGGTTCATTAAATCAATGAATGCGACAGGGGCATTTGTCAACCAAAAGGACTTTTCCATGAACTCATAATGACCATGTCAAGTAAAAAATAAATGTCCTTAGAATATCCGAAGCTCAAATCCTCAACTAAGGATAACCAGACATCAAATCAATCTTTGATAACACCGCAACACCTTGAAGATGATCAAAAAAATCATCAATGCAACAAAGACGATACTTATTCTTATTCTTTGGCTTATTAAACTATAGACCCATTATTTTTCTTCACAAACAAAATATGTGCACCCCAAGGCAAAACACTAGGTCAGATAAATCTTTTATCTATCAACTCCTGGAACTAATCCTTCAATTTCTTTAACTAGATATACATCCTATAAGGAGGAATAAAAATGGTCTTGGCGCCTAACCAAACATCAATAGAAAAATTAATATCTTGCTTTCGAGGCATACAAGGAAGTCCATAGGGAACACGTCCATAAACTCACGGATAATATGGACAAAATCTAAGAAAAGAAGTGAAACAACACAGGTGTCATGGTCAAAGTAAGATGAACATACCCTCTCAACCAATTTATGATCCTTAACATAAGATATAGGACCCAAATAAGGTGCAACCTTCCAAGCTATCCATGGCATACCTAGCGAAGCTAAAGTCATGGTATTGGCATAACAATCTTTGACGGCATGAGAAGGAGCCAACTAGTCCGTATTTAAAATAACATCAAAATCAACCATGTCTAACCAAGGAAAGTGTACCAAAGTCTCACTCCCGATAAAAGTCACAACACAAGATTGGTGCACCCGATCCAGCCCAAAAAAGTCACTTATCGGGTTAGATATACGAATATGCATGGGAAGAGGGTCACAAATAGAATCAAACCCAAAGTAAAATATACATACACATTGGAAACAATTAATCCAAAATCAAATAATATAGATGCAGGTCTAAATCAAACGGGAACGATACCTATAATCACCGCATCAAAAGCCTCTCCTTTAGGTCTGCCTGGTATGGTATAACATTAACCACGACCACCAAATGCCTTGGTGGCCACACGACCACTACCACAGGATCCACCATATTTATCGCTCGCACCTATAGTAGAACTCCTACCTCTCACAGCTAAAATAAGAGTAGCCCGAATCACCCAACGGGGACAGTCCCTGGACATATGTCAAACCTCATGACATATATAACAACCTTTATGACAAGCTTTAATAGAAAAAGGTACTACTAGGCTCGAACAGCCACCCTAAACTACTGAACTAGAAAATCCACCACCTGAAATCTATAAAACTGCTACTAGCCTACCATGGTATCCTGGAGAACCTCTAAAATATCTATATCTAGAGGTTTGACTCCTAAGCTCACCAATACGTCGTGCCTTCATGACGCCTTCGTGAGATACAGTAAGAACAACTTCTTTCATCTTGGCATAATCCACTATACTCTAGAAAGAAACCCCAAACACAACCATCTGAGATGTATCTATCTAAGGAGAAGCATCAAAAGCCTTCAAAAACTTTCAAATCTTCATTGACTTAGTGGAAATTCTATCATAGGAATATCTAAATAGGGCATAAAAGCATGCCTCATACTTAGCAACTGTCATAGAGCCGTTCTCTAAATGATTAAAATCATCCTGTATCCAATCCCTCAAACTGTAAGGCACAAATATCTTAAGAAAGTCATCCCATAACAACTCAAGAGCATCAACATTCCTACAACCGATGAATAATCTCCACCAATCTCTCACAATATCTCTTAACTGACAGTAGTATAATTCACACCATCCACATAGAATGAGTGAAAAACAACTCATAGAATAAGGTATGAGAGAACTTTGCAAGATAAAGAATAAAATGAGGGAAGTTTCCTAAAGAAGTCCTATAGCCTCTCGAAGATAGATACAAATATCTACGTGCTGATCTGTGAGACACTATTTGACATCTCATTCTTATACCGTTGAAACCAATGATACCTTTCTTCTCTTATTCCAATAAAATCTACGTGTCAAAACAAAAATAAAGACACCCATATTGACTACTTTTAGTTCGGGGTTAAAATGGACCCCAGGAACGGGTTTCCAAAAAAGAAGGGAGAAAATGGAACTTTACTTCAAAACATGTTTCTCATATTTTTAGGAACCTACATCTGAAAAACCAAATTAAATAGAGAAAAAATTAGGTTCAAATCGAAGAGAAACCATTTTTGAACTTTACCGGATAAAATCTTTAAAATTCGAGTTAAAATCAAGAATCGAGTTTGTTTTGAAAGTTAAATTAATGAAAATGTAGTAATTATAGGATAAAAATATTATTCAAGTGAAAAGGAGTGAAGTTAGGATTTAAAATAATACCCTAAGATTTTTAGAGTTTTAAAAAATTTATCAAGAAAATGATGAATTCTTACCTTAAATCCTTAATAAAATTAAGAAATAGGTGTTAATCTACCTGATTAATCTTTCACAAGCTTCACTTTTAATCTCCCATACCATTTTAAGATTTAACTCTCAAGAGACAAGATGAAAAATAAGCAAAATGGGCCAAAAAGGAGAAAAATTTGCTATATATAGCAGAAAATCTACTATGACAACAGTTTTTTTCTTTTTAAAGCTCAAACCGCACTTCGACGTAGTGCCCACAATTCATGGAGTCCAATATATACAAATAAACTATGCAACCACACTAAATTAGACATTTTGGATGCGTTGGTAAAGTCGGATATTTGAAAAAATATGACTTTGCCAACACATCTGGAACATCAAATTTAGTGTGATTTCATAGTTTATTTGCATATATCGGACCCTGAATGAATTTCGGCTACCCTCTCAAAGTGCCGATTGAACTTTAAAAAGAAAAAAAATTGATGTTATTGAAAATTTTTTCCTTTTTGACCTATTTTGTTCATTTTTCATCTTGCCTCTTCAGAATTAAACTCTAAAATAGTATGTGAGCTTAAAAGTGAAGTATGTTGGAGTTTTTAAAGCTAACACATATTTCTTTATTTTATCACGGATTTAAGGTAAGAATTCTCAATTTTATTCATAATTCCTTGATAAATTTTTTTAAAATACCAATAATCTTAGGTTTGATTTTAAATGCCAGTATCACTCCTTTTCACTTGAATAATATTTTTATCTCATAATTGTCACTTTTTGATCAATTTAACCTTTAAAACAATCTTGATTCTTGATTTTAACTTGGATTTCAAAGATTTTACCCGACAAAGCTCAAAAATGATTTTTTTTATTTGAATGTTGTTTTTGTGATCGATTCAACTTTAGTTTTCAGCTATAGGTTTGTAAAAATGTGTGGAACATGTTTTTGAAGTAAAATTCCATTTTTATCCTTCTTTTTTGGAAAACCATTCTGGGGGTTCGTTTAGACCCCGAACTAAAAGTATTTAATATGGGTAAGTCGTTAGTTTTTTTTTTGATGCGTAGATTTTATATTTGGTGTTTTTATTGGAATTCAAAATTGTTCGTGAAAAGTAAGATCATGGGTTCAAAGTGTAGCAGATCAATTTTAGTTTTTCATGTAGCTTATGACTTAACTCTTTCAAACTGGGGTGGGTAGTAAATGATGGTACAAAATACATATTAAGGGTGGGATCTAATCATGAAAAATGGCTATCTATGTGTTTTTCCAATGGGGGAGCTTATATGTAATGTAATCATCAAAATTGAGATATTATGTGATATGTGTGAAAGTGTAGGGTCATATGTGATATTGATAGCCTTGAATACATGTGAATAATTGTATTATGTTGTTAAAATTCCTAATGTGGTATATTTGGCGTATTTTGATTATATCATGGCATATGAGACATGTGTAAATTCATGGATGAATGAAAATAATGAGGTGATATTGGGTTATATGGTTGTAAAAGTGTATCATTGAGGTTGTTCGTGGATATATCATATTATTTGTTGTGGAAATACTCATTGTGATTCGATGTGAGCATTACATCCTTATATCACACTAATTCATGAAACATTGGTACCACCATGGCAACACCTGACTAACATTGGCAACACCTTTTTAAAAGCCTTCCTCGACGGATGTGCCGGGGCGGAGATATTATAACACATTACGAAATCATTTTTGAGGGATGTGACAAAACGAACATATCATAAATGTGGATTGTATTCGTGTGGGCGAATCCCCCATGGGTCCTACATCATGAGGGCTTTGCTCTGTAGCTGTATACGAGAATTGTGCGATGATCCCAGAGGTTGTGCGATGACCTCATGCATCATCATCATCATCATATACATTTCACTTACTATATTGTGTTTTTCTTATGTTGTATTTCCATATTGACTTGTCATCTATGTAATTGTCTTATCTTTTTTTTACTTGTATTTGTTGATCTTTTAGATGCATATTCCCCCTTGTTATACTTATATCTGATATAATGCATACTTATGTTCTATCTTTGTGTGATTTTATAACATATGTGATATATTAGAATGGTTAGTGCAATCCGTGTGGTTTACCATTATGGGACATTTTTTGATTGTAGGTGGCATACCCTTAGTGTATATTATGTATGCTTTATTTACTACTTTCCTTGGTCGGCCTATGATACCTATTGAGTACAAGTGGACCGTATAAATGCCTAATACACCCTTTAGGTGTAGGTCCTATCTTGAGTGCACCTCAACTTGCTTGACTAGGGCGATTATTAGAGCTTCCAAGGTAGCGGTATGACTTTCATGCGTTCGAAGTTCACCTCTATCTTTCTATAGTAGTTATGTCTTTATTAGTATTCGGAGACATGTATTATTCCTTTGCGGTTATTTTTCTGTGTGTTTGACTCTTGGATTGTATTAGTAGTTATTACACTATTTCCATCTAGTTTGGGCATAATTGGTATTTAAGACGATTTTTTTCTGCATTGTTATGATTACTTATATGGTTCGGCTTCATTCTATTAGCCTTAACTTGAGATGTTTCTGTCTTTTCCTCTTTTTGTATTAGTTTGGGTGATAGGCTTATTTCTCATGGTATGCTTCTAAAAGTGCCATTATGACCCTCGCTTTTGGGTCTTGACAACATTAATCATGAAAATACCTAAAACAGGCTTTACAACTGAGGACATAAGCTATTTACTGAAATATTCATTTCACTCAGGTTTGTACGTAAAAACTGTAAGGCATAGTGAAATTTCTAATTCATGAGATGAAAACATTTTTGTAAGCTAGGAAGTGGTAGCTGAATAGGTTTCAAAACAGTAGTGAGAATCATGTATAAATAGAAAGCATAAATGCTTGAACGTGTAAAATGAACGCAAGACCAAGTAAAGCTTGTGCTGAAATATCTGTAAAACTGAATAACTAAATAACTCATAAACTTAACACTTGGTCATGCAAACCTAATCTTTTTTAATGTGAATACTAAACTAAAACTGTGGGAGCTAACTATAGTCGACATACACCAATTCGAGCTAATTGGGGTCCAAACTGTAACCCCAGTTGGATGGGTGTTGATACCTTTTCGAGGGTACCAATACATAGCTGATGTGGCTCTACTAATTTGATAACTGATGTCTTGATAAATAAAGGTGGCATGCCTCTACTAACAGGGGATACCTCATAATTTACGACGGCACCATAGGTATGGAACTTAGGAACTTCTACAAACGACTCACGCCTAACTGACAGAAGAGCCACCATCCCGGCATTGACTTGGTATTATGTGTTACTCCTAACCGAACTGACACAAAAGAATAAACAGGTACATGAACTGGTAAGTGATATGCTCAAGTCATGGTAATCTAAAAATAATAGTGAATGTATAATCTGAAGTATTTAAAATCATGTAAACTTATCATAATAAAGGAATTTCATGAATAAAGTCCAAAATTTCAATAACTAATAAATGCTCAACATAAATATGATAAAGTTAATATAATGATACAAACATGGTCTGAATGACTTATAACATAAAAAACTAAATCATGCATGACCATCTAGGTATCGAGTGTTCATAACCCGCCAACACTAAAAATACAGTTAAATACGGTAATTTTAAAGTAATGACATGATAAGAAATTTCATGACTTAAACTCATAAACTCAACAATTTCATCAATATAACATGTTATCATGATTAGGGTAGGAAAAATACTTGAAATTATGTGGAAACACTTGTTCATGGTTGAATTCAAGAAGTACATGGAGGAATCATGAAATATAAGCTTTTCATGAAAACCTAGTCTATGGAATTCATAAAATTCATGAATAGAAATCATAATTTTGGGCATGAGGAAGAAAGGTGATCCTTATTGAATACCCATATACTTGGTTTTCTTAACATATTTAAAGGGTAACTTGGATATGGAGCCTTGGGAGGTGCATCCTTGGAAGAAATCTTTGTTTGGTGTTCTTGAGAATTTGGGGGAAAGTGATTGTGTATTTTGATGTATTTGGGTTTATGGGACGATAAAATCACATTTATATAAGTCATAGGATAGCTTAGGATGTAAATGACTTGCTTACTCTCTAAAAACTAAAAGAGAAACATAGGTTTTAGAATTTTTGAACCTAGGTCCGTGCCTTTGTGAAATAGCGGATCACAAGGTCTGTGCCAGGTCGAAATCGCGGACCCTCACTGGTTTCTCAGGAAAATGCTCATAACTTTTATTTCAGGTATTGACTTAAGAAGATATTTGATGCGTTGGATAAAGGACTAAATTATATATATATTTTGGTGGGTCTTAATCTATAAAATTACATATATTCCAGCAATTGTACACGTTCAAAGTTGACTCTGGTAGGATCGTATACCAAAACTTGGTCGAATCAAAAGTTCTTAACTCCATTTCACTATAACTGTTTACGATGAACATTCTTCACCTAGAAAGTACTTTACACACATGGTAAATGATCATAACACATATATTCATTTAAAAATCATGGGATTATAGTTCATACACGTAGGCACGACTATTCAGATTCTAGCCCAAAATGTGAGGTATTATACTTTCCCCCTCCTATTCACAACTTAAATAAAACCACTATGTGGATCCATGTCACACAATAGTACGACAACAAGGAATCAAGTGATGGAATTACATAGAAACAAACATCCAAGAATATAGGCAAATGATATTACCCAAATAGATAAACAGTTAACAATACAAACTATGTCCCCTCACATCGAGGAAGTCCCAACTCTCACAATATCATCATGCATGTCAATGCAAGGGTCTATGACAAGACACTCAATCTTAAAATAGAAGTTCCAACAATATGTATAAAATACCATAGGACTGCTCTTATTTTCTATAGCTTAGTTTTTTGGTTTGATTGAGATCACTATAGGACTTTTCTAGACTTGTAGTGTAGGCTTAGGGGCAACCATGGTACATATGAGATATAGTGACTCACCCTCCTTGACACTATACTCACATTCCCATCCCCACTACATTAATATGCTATATTTATTTCTCCCTTTTTTTCTTGCTTATTAAGATTGGGTGTGGTTTCTATACTCCCTTTATTTATTCAATTCTCTTTTTATTTTAATTCTTCTTTTTTTCCACATTTTTCTACCAAACCCAATTCTTTTTTTTCTCATTCAACACCCTTCTTCATACCCAATTTAAATTATGTACCCCATATGATAGCCACCCTCAACTTAGCCAATTTGCCCTAGTTGAGGTGTACATTGTCTAAAGAGGGACGAGGGCCAAAACATATTCAATGTGATTAAGCTAGAAGGTGAAAGCGTTAAAACAAGAAAAATTCTCAAAACAGGAATCAAGGGATACGTATTCTTATTTGGACGGTTGTTTAGGATAAGAATGGGCTTATTAAAAATTGCATATGATCATGTCCTAACCATCTATCCTATAACAAAGGCAAGACTAACTGGGCAAGTTCTGGATTAAATGCAAAATGCGAACTAAGAAAATGCCTCACACACATGATACAAGTTTATATTACCAACTACTACCTATTAGGTTCATACAATGCTATGATTTGATTATATTATCCCTAATACTAATGTCATAGAAAAAATTTTGCATCCATAGTTCATAAATATTTTAGAAGGGGTGTCATTTTTTTGAACACTTAAAAACACAAAAATAACATGTCAATTGCACTTAGGTTCCTTATTTTTTTTTGATTAAAGAAAATAACACACAACTCATACAATGAACACAACATAATAACATAGACATGCCGACTTGACTATGATAAAATACTCTCGGGAAAACATACTGACAATAAAATTCCTAAAAGAATATCTAGACCCTCAAGTATCCCTACCCCGATAAAATACACATGCATTATCCATACTACATTAGGCCACCATAAAGCAAGAGAGTTAGGAACTTACCTGTGGAACGTTAGGTGTGTATATCTGATGTCAATCACAAATATCATGAATTACCACAAATGCCAACATAATAAGACACCTTGGGTTGCCTCCCAAACAACACTTGATTAAATATCACTCCACGACGTGGGTACCTTAATTACTGAGACATCGTCAATATATCCATAGGGTTGTCCTCTAGGGTCATCAAGACTATTTTATACTAAAACCACCCTCATATCAGTTGGCTGTTTTATAGTTCTATGAACATTGAATCTAACTTCCTAATTATGCAGCCTAAACTTTAATGTACCTTTTTTCATATCCGCCAATGATGTACACGTGGCTAAAAATAGTCTCCTAAAAATTATGTGCAACTAAAATTAACCTCATAATCAAGATGACATAGTCGACCAGAAAGAAAAAGTTATCCACCTTAAGAAAAACATCAAGCGGTATTCATACATACTTCTTAACAACATGATCTTCCATCAATAACCACATTATCTTTGGTTCAAGGGGTCTCAAGCCCAATTGTTTGAACACTTCAACTAGAATCAAGTTAATTTTTGCACACAAGTCATACAAAGGCCTGACAAATATAGATGACCAAATTGTACAAGAAATTATAAAGGCACTGGGTCATCTTTATTTTGCACAAAAGATCGATATGTAATCGTAGTATAATGATGCAAACCACCAATATTCTCATAATTGATAGTTCTCCTCTTTGTCTCCAAATCCATTATAAATTTTGCATAGCCAAGTATCTATTCTAGTGCTTTAATAAAAGGGATTGGCACAGTCAACTACATCAACATAGAAATAAACTTCTTATACTTACTTTCTTTGGCCTTTTGTTTCAATCTTTGAGGAAAATTAGAGCGGGTCCGGGATTGGGATTTAGTGGTGGTGTGACATCCTTACCCTTTTCTTTGTTTTCAACTTCTTTTTTTGTAATTAATGGCTTCTCAGATGCCTCATCACCAACTATTCAATTTTCTAATTTTTTGGATCATTAATGTCCACCAGGTTATTCCTCACATCATTAAGCACAGACATAGGTGGATGAGTAGTAGCCTTACCACTCTATGTGGTGATGGTTAGGTAGTAACTTTTATTCATTGGATTCTAAATAGTCTTTCTAGAAGAGTGCCTGGTTGACACTATTTCAATGTGGCAGACATCTGCCCAAACTACTGCTCAAGTTTCTTTATAGCAATTGCATACCATTCTATTATTTTGATCATTCCTATTATATCTGCCTTAATCTCCTTAAGGCAACTCTATTGGCTCTCTAAAACTTTCACAACCTTAGCAAACAATGATTTCATTCTTGTGTAAGCATCATAGTTATATGGTGGAACATAAAGATCATCTTTCTCCTAATAATCATATTTTCTCCTCCAGCCACCACCATGCTCTCATCTCCTAACAATATGCCTGTGTCTGTAGTAGTTCCCACCTTGATTACATTGCCTCAAGTTCTATGGGTCTTCAGTAGATCCTTGGCCCTTGTATTGGAAACCTGCCATCGCTCTATCCAAGTAATTTGCTTTCTCCTAATATCAGATTTGTAATGAATAAAATTTTTCCCTGTTCACCCAAAACATTCATTTTTTCTACTCTTGTAGCTTTGAATTGCTTGGTAAGCAACCCAATACCAGTCCTCCACTGTGTAACATCTTAAGCCACTATCTCATCTAGGGCTCTCTACTCACTTGAAACACAAATAACATAAGTATCGGCTGACCTATACCCCTCCCATGTATGCCAGTTTTGATTGGTTTTTGATACTTGATCAATATTTTCTGCATTTAACTCCCAACGAAGACTCATGAAATCCCTAACAGTAATAGCATCAGCCACAACCTTGGTATTTGTATTGAATGCCCTATAGAATATCTCCTACAGGTTTATCCCTAGAATTTTGTGATTGGGAATATTCATTAACTTCTTCTTGTACCTCAACCATGTCTCGTACAATGACTATGAATGTAACTCTTTGAACTTGTAAATCTCATCATTATATTGGAATATTCTAGATGGTGGGAAAAATAGGTCTAAGTATTTTGTTCTTAGCTCATTCCAAGTGGTAATGGACCCTAGAGTCAGCTCTTCTATCTATAATGTCACTTTAGGTACAAGAGAGAATGGGAATAACTTGAGTCATAAATCTTCCTGACTCTTCCCCAAAAGATTGAACGAAGCGAAAATCCCCATGAAATTTATAATGTGTGTGTTCCTATCACCAGTCGGCAAACCAACAAACACATCCTTCAGATTAAGTAACTACATCATTGTACTCGCAATGCCAAAGTTTACTTCTTAGGGCAACCCTAGCTGAATCAGGGCTCAAGTATTAATTGGTTCATCATACCCCTAATCTTTTTTTGAATCATCAAAAACTGGAAAGTACTGATATGCAAGTGGTTGAACTCTATCCCTTCTAGCTCTATCCCTGTCGAGTGCTGCTCAATATTTTTCCTCTTGTCTAACTCTTTCCTCATCAAGACCCGTATGATAGAAAGTATCCTCTTTAACAATTTACTGAGTATTGGTCTGGACAACTATTGGTTGAACACCAAAAAGAGGTGGCAAATTTAATGCATTTGGGTCATCGTGAACCCCATCGTGCTGAGCTATGTAATTGAACTCTTCTCATCTTTCCATATTTTAATTCTATCATAATGTCAACTAAAGCTTAGGATCAAATGGAATCAGAGGAATTTCTTAACTCCGAGTACTAGGCATACACATGTGTATACCCTAGAAATAGTAGAAAACAAAAAATCAACAACCTTAAGAAACTTACTTGATCAATTTGTAGCCGTATTCCCTAACAATGATGCAAAAATTTATGTTGCCCAAATTACACCTCCTAAAAATATAACGTGGTTACTTGTCAATAATGCACAAAATAAGATTATGGTCGATCCTACAGGGAATATGACAAAAATATGTCATAAGTTTGCTGATGTAGCTGGGATGTGAAAAAAGTAAATGGGGGGTTTAGTAAGAACAATAGTAATAGTAAAAATGCTTGACAAGTAATGTTACTATCCATATAAGACAATCACTAGGATTGTGTTCCCCTGGCTTCGTTTACTCTACAGACTTATCATACTCGTCAAACTATCTTGGTGTCTTGCCTACAAAATATAACAATTTATATATCACCTAACCATATCTTGTCCTTCATTTAGGTGAATTTCAGTCATCTTCTCTCTGTCTCAAAGTGTTTCATTACTAACCCTTGTTCTGGTTCCATATTAAATACCTCATCTCGGTGTCAACTAATTAGATAAAGATTGGTAGCTTCAAATTACTGTTGTGAACTCTTTTTCGAAATCTCTACCCCTCTCTTGACTTAGTGTTGAATACAAGCGAGTTATTAACGTTAGCAACTATTAAGAAAACAATCAAAGCAAACATAACAAGAATAAATGCAAGAACACCAATTTAGAATAACTTTGCAGTTCCTATGCTTTATTAATTCAACAGGTTTGCCACAACTTTAGTTATGGCTGCACATGATTGCAAGAACACACATTGAATTCACAACTTAAAGTGTACAATTATTTAGAGAATAATAAGAACAAAAACCACAATCTCAAATTCATATCAAACCCTAAATATCAAGAACAAGAATCTCAAGATCAAAAGTGTATCTCAGAACTAAAAAACAATGTAATAAGAATATAAAGTGCGTACATCAATAAGTAGAATTAAGTATATAAACCAAGGAGTGTTAGGCTAACTTAACTCTACTTTAATGGATGATTCCATAATTTTTCCTCTCTTTAATCTGTTAAAATGATGTAGAAATGGACGAGTAAAGGATGGAAAATCAAGTGAAGAAAGGAGATTTAAGATCCCTCAGGTGGTGCTAAAATGGCTACTTGTCTGCTTAAGCAGCAAAAATCTGCTAAACTGGTCTTGCAAAGGGTTGCGAGTACCGATAAAAAGGTTATATGGCTGCTAAAGCAGTGCCCACTTAAGCGACCCCTTATAGCTAAGGCAGTGCTTAGCTAAATGGTCAATACTGCTAAAAAGGCTCATGGGTGCTAAAGCACTTGCTGTTATAGTGTCTCCATGACTGCTCCAGTGGTCATACAAGAAATTAGGCACCAAATTTTTTCTAAGTCCAATAATGGACTCTGACCGGTTTCTCAGGGTTTGTTTGGAACCTCATGCACGTAAAAAAACTATGCTAATATATAAATTTGTCATTTCAGACTCAATAGCACTATAAGAACTTTTATCCGAGATCATTTTGACTAGATGGGGTCCCATACCTGTACTTCTATTTTTCATATAAATCACCCAATAGCCCAAATATGTTAGGATGCCTCAGGACCTGAACAAAGGGTCTCTCTAGTCTAAATCATCATTCAGGAGTTGATGACATAGTTAAAATTCTCATGTGAGGTCGTCTACTAGGATTTTCGGTATGAGACAAATTCGTTAATAGTGAAAGCTCCAAAATAAGAAAGTAAGCCTAAAACCCTAATAAATAGTCCTATAACCAAACCAACAATTCCTATAAATCATAAATTACCCGTAGACACTATAAGAAGGTTAGAAACATCGGAAATGGACATAAATTGTAGAAATTACCTAAAGGGTAATTATAATATCCACTTCTTAGGAAAAGAATGAAAGCTCGAAGATATAAGGTACTGGGCGCACATTTTTCTCGCAAGTCTGCCCAGGTAACCTCCAAAAAGAAACTATGCTTCCAATGAATATAGCCATATTTATCCCTTCTTCAACCAACTTATTTCTTCACTTTTCAAACAACCAAATCTCAACATCAACAAACCAACCATGCTATAACGGAAGTGTAAAAGTCTAACACATAAAAACCTGAACCATAATACACTGATACAGTACCGACACTAGCACAACTAAGTGAAGACTCATCCAAGCCAATGTAAAACTAAGGCATAAGTCATGTGAACAATTTCAAAGTCAACATAACCTTCGTTTTTATTTTAAAACATAGTTATCCACTCAAAGAAGAAGGTCACATGAGACCTATTCTGCAACTCCATTGCACCATCCTCGATTAAATTAAGCTGACCCATAAAATTGACGGTAAGAATAGAGAAACCCTTCTCAAGTGCCATTGGGCCACTATATTAATATCTATCAACCCCAATCAACAAGAACTAAGAAAGACCAAATCTGTAGCTAAAATGTAGGCTTATCCAGCCTATAGGTGATACACTAATTGAGACGAATTCAAAATCGCAAGTTGTACCCAATCTCTACAACTCCCGGCTAAAATCTCAACATCAAAGTCGCAAAGAATTATCTCAAATATCCAAACCATTCCTATAAATGGGCAAGCATCCATACTCCAAAACTATCATAGCCCTCAAGATACCATTCCAAGGCATCAAATAAAAAATAAAGCCGACGAGTTCGAACTAGCGTCATAAATAGACATAACCCAATTGTTAAGTGCTAGAGCTAGGATTGAAATGTAGCTATACAATAAAATAACAATGGATAGTAAACCACGGGATGAAATCTTAAGCAATCAACTCCATATTTGTTGAAGGGCATAATGTAGTAAGGCATTAAATTCAAAAGGTGGGGCAAATTGAAAATTGATCAATACACTTCACAAGAAAGATTAGATTTTAAATAACTAATAAAATAAATAGTTAAATATAAAGTAAAGACACCGAGATTTATCCTGGTTCAGAACACCAATGTGGTGCCTACTACCAGTCCACTTGGGTTTAAAAGTCTTCTTAGATTGTTTAATGTTGGATCGAGTACAATGATAAGAAACAAGTTATGAAGACTTATTTTTGTTCCTTAGCTTTTGTGAAACAGCTTTAATTGATGTTACAAAGTTGACTCGATCTTACTCTTTATATGAAAATTATAAACTAAAAGTTACAAAGCCTATTGATACTAAGATTGAGACACTTTGATACTTTTCTTTTAAGTTGCATAGTCTCTTCTTTCTTCCATTTTTACCTTTATAGTCTTCTGTAATGTTTATTTATTTCCTTCATAAGGAAACCCAAGAGATTCTTTCTCAATTAAAAATGTGAGTTGATACCTTGATTGAGGGAGTTTTCACCTTATGGTATGTCCATATCAGATATGTCCAAACTTGGTGCGATTTTTTTCTCACATCTGTACTTGTCCATAAAAGATATGTCCATGCAACTAGTGAGATTTTCCTTATCCTTTGATCTTATTGTGAGGTACATCCAATTGCCTTATCTATTAGGATCTTTAGTTGATATGATTTTTGTTGCCCTTTCAAGCGATATCTTACTTGTGATGTGGCTTCATATTTAGCACAATATTCTTTGAGAGAATATTCCTTGCCTTATGCAAGATATCCTCCCATGATTTGAGATCTTCAAATGTCCTTTTTGTGAGATCCCCTTCCATAAATTGGGATCTTCAATATCTTTGATGTGGCTTCTTAGTTAGAACGATATTCTTTGAGAGAATATTCCTTTCCATGTTTGAGATATCCTCCTCTTATTTGAGATCTTCAATGTCGTTTGTGTGAAATATCCTTCTATCATTAGGGATCTTCAATATCCGACACATTTCACTTATTAGTTTGTCATTATTAAAAAATAAAATATAAATATAAGAGGCTAACAATTTCCCCTTTTTTGATAATGAGAAACAATCATAAACATTAGTTAACTTCCCTATTTGTCACTGTAGTCGGCTTGCTCCGCTGATTTGTAGGGCCTTCTAATGTTCCTGTCTTTCTTCCCCTTTTGGCATAATGAAAAAACCACAGAGTACAAAAAAGAGCAATAGACAGATATTAGAGATTTAATCTATTGACTAATAATTACTAGGCAAAACAAATAGTGTAGAAGATAATGTATTAAATAACACTTGACAACCCAGCAAAAACTAGGGACAAGACCTTTTTTTGAAAATTAATTTTTCGGTTAAAAACTGACAAGAAAATCGGAACAAGTAGAAAAGATTTTTGTCCAATCATAAGACTTATAATTCCTTAAACTTGAGAATACCAAGTATTTTTCTCAGGTAACAAAATATTTTTTCTAATAGAGGTTTTGAAAAAATATCCGCTAGTTAATTTTTGGAGTTAACAAATATGAATGAAAAATCACCTTTTTCTACATGATCTCGAACAAAATGATGCTTAATATCAATGTGCTTTTCCCTAGAATGATGCACAGTATATTTAGAAAAACTAATAGCACTGATGTTATCACACAATATGAGAACAAATTCATAGAACAAATTAAAATCATGTAGTTGATGCATAATCCATAAAATTTAGGTACCACAACTTCCAATGACTATGTAATTGTATTTAGTTGTTAAAAGGGCAACAAAAGATTACTTCTTGCTGTTACATGAGATCAGGGCAACAAAAGCAATTTGACACGTTCCACTAGTGCTTTTCAATCATTTTTATCACCTGTAAAATCAATGTCTGAATATCCATTTAAATCAAAATGGGAAGAAAAAGGGTACCATAGTCCAATGTATAGTCCAATGTCTTGAGTTCCAATGAGGTATAGGGTGATCCATTTAACGGATGTCAGATGAGACTCTTTGGGAGTCTACTGGAAGCTAGCACACTGTAGACACTGAATGTGATGTGTAGTCGACTGGCAGTCAAATAGAGTAGTGATCCAATCATTCCTCTATACATCCTTTCATCAACACCCTTCCGAGACGAATCTGAATCAACACATGTGATGGACTCATCGGATTTTCATAGGCCATTCTCTTTTTCATACTAAATTTTTTATGTGTTATTTTTGGTACATAGCTGGACTGATGAAAGTACCTTTGGGAGTCTGTTTGACTTGTTATCCCAAGAAGAATGTGAGCTCTCTCATAAGACCATTTCCAATTCTCCTTTCATCAAATTCGCAAAATTCTCAAACAGAGAGATGTTAGGACTACTAAAAATGATATCATCAACATAAATTCGCACAATAATAAGATTTAAATCAAGATTCTATATAAGTAGGGTTGTACTAATTTTACCTCTTTGAAAATTTTTATTTAGTGAGAAAGTACTAAATCTCACATAACAAGCTTGAGACCATAGAGTGCTTTTGACAATGTGAAAGCATGAGTTGGATAAGATAAACTTTCAAATTTGGGGGGTTGATTTACAAAAACTTCCTAATGAATAAAACCAATGAGTAAGCCGCGTTTGACATCCATCTAATATAACTTAAAACATTTGAAGGAAGCAAAAGTTGATAAAATTCGAATTGATTCTAACCTTGCCACAGGAGCAAAGATTTCATCATAAACAATACCTTCTTGTTGGGAGTAGACTTGAGCGAAAAGTATGACTTTGTTTCTGATAACCTTACCTTCTTCATTAAATTTGCTTCTGCAGACCCATCTAGTTCCAATTACTAAAAAGTTCTTGTGTCTTTCAACCAGAATCCAAATTTGATTTTGTTCAAACTGGGCCAATTCTTCCTTCATGCTTCAACCGATGATTCATCTTTGAGGACCTCATCAGTCTCTTTTGGTTCAATTTGAGATACAAGGGTAAACCAAAAAAACATGGGCCTTGTTGTAATAGGCAACCCAAGTCTCAACCAATATTGAGGACCACTCTCTGTTACCCAACCCAACCACTATTATCTTACCTTATGTAGATTGAGTACTGAGCAAATGGTAAGATATTAAAACTGGACAAGGACTGACTTTAGGAGAGGTATATTCCTAGACCAACCCTACCAAGTCATCTCGTAACACCAAACTGTACCAACCATACCAAACTAAACCAATACGGAGCAAAGGACCATAAACTAAGCAATAACCAAAAAGTTCCAAAATTTAATATGATTAATTCCAAAATGAAATACGATGAAATAACAAACAATAATGTCAACCGGTATCATCCCCAATACCAATGCCAATATTAAGGCCAATACCTTTACCAATCCTTCTCATTAAAACCCATAGTAGTACTACAAAGCCTCTAACAAAAAGAGTAAGAATATCTAGTCGGGACATGCCCACAAGCATAGCCAAAATCAATATCCTTAAACAAATCAAGATGTCTAAAAATATGAATAACATGAAATACAACCTGTTGAAAAGATAGAAGCTTACCACTTCCATTCAATAGTTGTCCCAGAGTCAATAACTATGTAGAAGGAGTAGAATGGCTAATTCCTGCATAGCGTAGGTATATAGCCCCCTGAAGATGGGTTAGCGAGTGATCGCTAACATGAACTTAGGATAAGGATAAAATAATTCCATTTATAAAAGCAAGTAAAACCATCCATATGCACATAACCACACATATATATAACTATGCCTTGACAAGGAACTGGGTTTGGCATGCCATTAAAACCTTTACCTGTGCTGTGGAGCATTGCCGTCCTAAACAACGCATGGGCTATATAGGTTCATCTTTCCCTGCTGAAAAGGCCCTAGTGTGTGAAGTTGCACGACCTAGGAAGGAAACATGGGATAACTAGTACATCCCCCAAATATAATGTGTGACATCATGTACACGGTCACTAAGACCAAACCTCACATCGGCAAATATGAGTTTCAAGTTTGGGTCCCCCTACGACCTCCACCTTTCACGAGTTTGATACACATCCCACCATTATTGTCCAATTAAAAACCATTACCAAGAAACCAACCAATAAATTAAACATTTGTTAACCAAGGCCATTAAAATTTGTATTGTCATACAAACAATAACTTGCAAGAATTTCAATAGCCAACTATACATAGGTTTAAGGGATTCCATGTATCCTTCATCATTTCCAATTAAAACCATGGCCACCAAGGACTTTCCAATACAATTAAAACCATTTAAACCATTCATACCACTTAGGGTTCCATTACAAAGTTTAAACCATGCATAAGTTCCATAGAAAAACCAATATTATAATGAAAAGAGTGTTAAAGGCATTTTATCAAACACATTGTGGGCATAGTATTTCCAAAACCAAATTCCATTAACAAAGAACTATTCCCATGTAACCAATTATCCAAACCCACCATTAATGCATATAAAATCATAATTAAAACATTGGAAAGCCAAAACTAAGCATTTATAACCAAAACCCCCAAATCATATTTAAAACCCTTAATCAAACAACAATGAAATCATAAAAACATTGAATAAAACAATGCCTTTAGTTGGAACTAACTATGAGGTAAGAGAACATGCCTTAATTGACAGAGTAGATGGAGACAAACCACTAGCAAGATCCCCAAATTTGTACCCTAGTTAAAACCCTAGCATTCTTGCTCAAAAACTTTTTAGAGAATTATAAAGTGTTTAGGAAGAGTTTCTAAGTATTGATGAATAGAATAGTAGTGTAAATAGCCTCCCAAAAGAGTTAGAAGTCGTGGGACTTTATTAGGGTAAGTGGAAAAATATCCAAAATACCCTACTTAAGTTGCAAAATAATCCAATCATCGGGGTACGACTTACCCTCACGAGTCATACCATCTGATACGAGGGGTACCCTCCACTCGTACCCTAAGCCTCAACCCTTTAACCCAACATTGTCTGGTGTACGACTCCTATTACCCAAGACGTATTGACATCATACGATCTGTGCCTTTCACCTATATCCCTGGCAAGATAGAATCACAGAAGGTTTGAACACTATCCACCATACGAGTCCTAGGTACGAGTCGCACCCTGGCTTATGGCTCCTGGTGAGCCACTCATACTCAGATCCAACTTAAGTTAACAAGTTTAAGGTTAAGTAAAGAAACGAAATGATTGGTATCCGTCTATACGACTCATACCACCAAGTCGTATCCATTCCAATGACCAAAATCCATCCTACCAACCAACACTTGTCAACGTACGACTAGACCATACAATCCGTAACCTAACATACAAATAGTATCCATGAGTCTTATTTGATCCTGAAACCTGAATTCAAGAAAATTTTCTAAGGTCCAGAAACTATGGTGTTTCAGTCTCCCCCACTAGGAACATTTGCCCCGAATAACAGACAAGGTAGGGCTACCCACACGCACTAGTCATTTGTATTATAAAACATATTCAATTCTTAACAAAGTTTGAAAACATAGAGGTAATGATATTAATCATTCCTTTAAAAAACTAAAAAAGTAAAGATGTGTTGAAGACATATACCTTCCGCACGAATCCGAAGAGTAGAAAATAGATGTGAATACTTGGACTTCATGTCCTCCTCCGATCCTATATAGATTCTTCCAGCTTATGGTTTGCAATAGAACCTTAACTGAAGCCATATCCTTGTTCCTCAACCAAAAAACCTACTTATCTAAGATCTCAACCTGGACCTCATCATAAGACAGAGAGTCCGAGAAACCTAATCCCTCCAAAGGCACAATCGGTGAAAGATCACTAAGACACTTCCTTAACATAGAGACATGAAATTCCGGATTAACCAAACCTATTCTAGAAGGTAACTCTAACTCATAACAAATATTACCAACCCTTCGCAAAATCTCATAAAGAGCAACATACTGGGAATTAAGCTTCCCCTTCTTACCAAACCATACTACTCCTTTCATGCGAGATACATTGAGGAAAGCCTTATCCCCAACCTTAAAGTCCAAATCTCTATGCGTAGCATCGGCATAGGACTTTTGGCAACTTTGGGAGGCCTTAAGCCTCTCTCAAATCAACTTCACCTTCTCCATAGCCTGGTAAACCAAGTCAGTTCCAAACATATCTACCTCTTCAAGCTCAAACCAACCAATAGGAGATCTACACCTCTTATCATACAATACGTTAAAATGATGCATACTAATAATAGAATGATTGCTATTGTTGTAAGTAAACTCTACCAAAGGTAGGTGCTCAACCCAACTGCCATCATAATTAACTACACAGGCCCGAAGCATATCCTAAAATGTCTAAATAGTTCTCTCTGCTTTTCTATCCATTTGCGGGTGGAAAGAAGTACTCAAACTAACCTTAGTCCCTAACCCTCTCTGAAAAGACAGCCAAAAGTGATATGTAAATTCCATACCACAAATAGAGATGATTGAAATAGGTACACCATGCAGTTTCACAATCTTTTGAACATATAACTTTGTATAATCCTTCCTAATAAAAGTAGTCCTCATTGGAAAGAAGTGAGCAGACTTTATTATCCTATCCATGATGACCCAAATTGAATTATGTTTATTCTAAGACCGAGGAGGACCGATAATGAAATCCATATTGATTACCTCCCATTTTCATTCGAGCAAAATAGTCTCTTGATACAACTCTCCAGGTCTCATATGTTCAACCTTAACTTGTTGACACACCAAGCACTTGGCCATAAAATCAGCCACATCCCTTTTTATAACATTCCACCAATTTATCTCCTTGAGATCATGATACATCTTCATGGAATCGAGATGAACACCGTAGTGCAACTCATGCACCTCAATCAAATACTTTGTCGCAAACCGTCGACATCAGGAACACAAAAACTTTCTTCGTACCACAAAGTACCATCACCATTGATCTCAAACACCATAACCTTTTTCCCACCAATATCACCCTTAATTTTTATCAAGACAGGACCCATCACTTACTTCTTCTTGATCTCTGCACTAAGAGACAATTGAACCACTTCCTGTACCATTACACCTCCATCCTTGGAGTCCAAGAGGCTAACTCCAAGATTAGCCAAGAAGTTAATATAATTCACCAATTCCCACTTTTATTTCTCCATATGAGCCAAACTCTCCACAGACAACCTGCTAAGAACATCAACTAGTATGTTAGCCTTACCTGGGTGATTGTGAAGACTCATACATAGTCCTTGAGAAACTCCAACTATCTCCTATGCCTGAGATTAAGCTCTTTCTGAGTTAACACATACTGTATACTCTTATGATCAGAAAAGTTATCCACATGTACACCATATAAATAATGCCATCATGTTTGTAAAGCAAACATAACCACCAATAGCTACAATTCATGAGTAGGATATTTCCTCTTATGTACCTTCAACTTCTTGGAAACATAGGCAATCACCTTCCATGCTATATCAAAACACATCAAAGACCTACCCTAGATGCATCATAATAAACCAAGAACCTATCATTGCATTTCGACATAGTTAAAATTAGAGCCAAAGTCAGTTTATAGTTCAACTTCTCAAAACTCCCCTCAAAAGAATCCGACCAAGAAAACATCACCTTTTTCTGAGTCAACTTAGTCAAAGGAGCAGCTATAGATGAAAAGTCTTTCATAGACTGCCTATAATACCCAGCTAAGCCCTTAAAGCTTTGGATCTCAGTTGGAGTTGTGTGTCTAGGCCACCCTTTAACCATAATCACCTTTTATGAATCCACCATGATCCCCTCGCTAGAAATAATATCATCTTGAAAAGTCATAACGTTCAACCAAAACTCGCACTTGGAGAACTTGGCCTAAAACTGTTGTTCCTCCAAGGTCTGCAATACCAAATAAACGTGATTAGCATGATCCACCTCACTTTTGGAATAAACTAGAATGTCATTATTATACACAATGACAAACGGATCTAAGAACTGCCAGAAAATGATGTTCATCATGTCCATAAATATCATCGGGGCATTACTCAATCCAAATAGCATCCTAAAAATTCAAAGTTCCCATACTGAGTATAAAAAGCCATCTTAGGAATATCCACCTCCGTAATTTTTAGCTGATGACTCCCAGACTGAAAATATATATTAGAAAAGAACTTGGCACCTTGCAATTGGTCGAATAGATCATCTATCTTTGGAAGAAAATACTTGTTCTTTACCATCACCTTATTCAACTGCTTGTAGCTAATGCACACCCGAAGGGAGCCATCCTTCTTATGCAAGAACCTCAGCGGTGAACCCCACGGGGATACACTAGGACTAATAAACCCCTTACCCAAAATATCTTTAAGTTGCTACTAGCGTTTTCTCACTCATCCGGAGCCATTTTATCAGGAGGAATATATATTGGACGGGTTTCTAGAACCAAATAAATACCAAACTCTATTTCCCTACACAGAGTAACACTTGGAAGATCATCCAAACAGATCCCAGGAATCTCATTTACTATCAAAACTTAATGAAAATATAGACCTTCCAAGTTAGAATCTTTTACCCAGATCAAGTGATAAACACAACCTTTAGAGATTAACCTACGAACTCTAATTTACAAAATAAATCTCCCCCAGGAGCTAGGGAACCACACTTCGACTCTATAAATTATTCACTAGGGAACCTAAAGATAACATTACGGGTCTGAAAACCCAAGGACTTATGACAAGAGTATAACTAATCCATCCTAAGTATAATGTCAAAATCCACCATATCAAGTTCAAATAAGTCCACCAAAGTTTGTCTGCCACCAACAGATATCACACACCCCCTATACACTATCTTAGCAATAATCGAGTTACCTAACGAGGTATAAACAGAAAAAGGATTTGTAATAACCTTAAGATCAAAACCTATACATACAACCATAAATAGTCACATAAGAAAGAGTATACCTGGATCAAGTAGACAATACATTTTATAAGAAAAGATTTGTAAAGTACTAGTGATAACATCAGGAAATGCCTCAGACTTTTGTCGGGGCATGAAAGAATACATGTTCAAGATAATACTAAAACAAGGAGTTGTAATAAAAGCAGATACGACACTATCGGGTGTAGTAGGTAAGATAAAGCCACTAATACCTTATTTTCTCCTATAACAACCTTATTAATTAGATAATCACTGAGTCGATGTCCTATCTAGGCATATGTAAAGCATTAGTCCCTCTTTTTATTGCAATAAGACAAATTAGGATGACCACCAAATTGACAAGGAGGGCATAAAGAAATTAACTAATCCCTACTAGCTTGAGATTGGGCACCCTATGATCGGAAATTTTCACCACCCTAGAGATTTCTATCATCTGATTACTTTGGGTAGGGAGCACTAGCACTAGACAAGGAACCATAACTCCTACACTTCCTTTTTTCCATTTTTCACCATCCCAATCACACTGAGACAGAGCACCTCAATGATTAGAAAAACTGCTCCTCTTACCCTGCCAATCTCAAAACATCATTGATTTCCTCTTCTTATCCTTTACCTACTGCATATGAATAGTCAACCTAGAAATATCCATATCTTTAATCAGCAAAGAAATCTTTCTTTCAAAGATTAAATCTCGATTTAACCCAGGATCAAACTTTCTCATCCTCGCTCTCATGTCTACCACCAAGTCAGGAGAATACCTTGATAGCTAAACCATAGCCAAACCATTATCCATAAATAAATCAAGATTTCTAAAAATATCCATAATATAAAATAAAGCCTTCCAAAATGATAGAATCTCACCGATTGAATCTACAGTTGTCCCTGAGTCAATCACTATGTAGGAGGAGTAGAACAGTTAGTTCTTTCATAGTTTGATTATACAACTGCCTAATGATGGGTTACCGAGTGATCGTTTGCATGAACTCAAGATAAGGATTAAATAATGACATTTATAAAATTATGTAAAACCATCCATATACACACAACCATACATATATATATAACCATGTTGGGAAAGGGAAACACGTTAAGTATACCAGTAAAAGCATTAGTTAGGTTGTGTACATTTGCCATCCTAAACTACCTACGGGCTATATGGGTTTAACTCTCATTTCTGAAAGGGCCTCGGTGTGTAAAGCTGCACAACTAGGGAAGGAAACCTGGTATGAATAGCATATTCCCCAAATATAAAGTATGAAATCATGTACATGGTCACTAAAACCAAACCTTACATCGGAAAATATAATTTTCTAATTTTCTTCCCCATGGGCCCTCCACCTTCCGCGACTTTGCTACACACCCTTCCATTACTGCTCGATTAAAAACCATTACAAAGCAACCTATCAATCCATTAACCATTTGTTAACCAAGGACATTAATAATGTATCATAATAACTTGCAAGATTTTTCCATAGCAAACCATATATTATATAGGTATAAGTGATTCTCGTACCCTTTATGATTTCCAATTAACAAAAACCATAGCTACCTAGGCCTTTCCAATCCATTTAAAACCATTTAAACCATTTAAACTATTCAAAACATTTAGGGTTCCATTGAAAAACCAATATTATAATGAAAACTTTGTTAAAGTGATTTTATCAAACACATTAGGGGTATAGTATTTCCAAAACCAAAGTCCATTACCAAAGAACCATTCCCATGCAACCAATTATCCAAAACCCACCATTAATGCATATAAAATCATAATTAAACATGAGAAAACCGTAACCAAGTATTTATAACCAAAACTCACATATCATATTTAAAACCCCAAAAATAAAATCATAAAAATATTATATAATACCATGCCTTTATTTGGAACTAACAATGAAGGAAGATAACATACCTTAATTTAAAAAGTATATGGAGAGAAACCACCGACAAGATCCCCAAATTAGTCATCTAGTTAAAACCCTAGCTTTCTTTCCCAAAAGCTTTTGAGAGAATTATAGTGTTTAGGATGAGTTTATAAGTGTGAATGAATAGAATAATAGGGTAAATAGCCTCCAAAAATAGTTAAAAGTTGTGGGACCTTATTATGGTAAGTGGGGTAATGTCCGAAATAACTCCACTTAAGTTGCACAAAAATCTCATCACAGGGGTACGACTGACCCTCACGAGTTGTACCCTCTAATACGAGTGGTACCCACCACTCATACCCTAATCCTTAACCCTTGGACCAAAAACTGTCTAGTGTATTACTCATCCTACCCAAGTTATATACACAACATGTTATCCATACCCTTCACCCATATTATTGGCAAGATAAAACATCGAAGGTTTGAAAGCTATCCACTATGTGAGTCCTGGGTATGACTCGTACCCTGGCTTATGGCTCCTGGTGAGCCATTCATACTCAGATCTAACTTATATTACAAAGTCTTAAGGTTATGTAAGGAAACTCAATAATTCAAACCCGAATATACGACTCATACCACCAAGTCGTATCTATTCTAGTGACTAAAATCCATCTGACCAACCAAAACTGGTCAGCATACGAATGGACCATACCATCTATATCCCAATATACGACTCATACTCATGATTCATATTGGGTCTAAAAGCTAGAATTCCAAGAAATTTTCTAAGGTGCAGAAACTAGTGTGTTTCAAAGGGCAATAAATTATTTCATTCTCAATGATGCTTTTGTTTGCTTCCAATTATCTAGTTTTCCTATGATAAACTCATTTGGCTAGCTAGCATAGAGTTTTCATTCTCTTGGTAAAATTAGTTTGACTATTTCTGTTGTGGGAGTGGACTCATAAGAGAGTATAGTCAACTCTTTTTATGATGGCTTAGAGGTTGTGCTTTCTTTCGATCCATACTGTAGATCACTCACCTATTCTTAATAAATATTCAAACTCACAAAAGGGTGACTAAATTCATTAAATACATTATGCATAGATTCTTGAACACATAAGCTTCTTTTATTATAATCCCTGTATGTGCTAATAGTGGAGAATACCGAAGGAAAATATCTTCGTCATTTTCTATATCAAATTTTCCTAAGTTATTTTTACCAATGTTGTGGATAAAGCATTTTCATCCAAAAGGATGAAAGTAGCTAATGTTAGGCTTTTTTCCTATCTATAGTTCATACGGTTTTTTCTATAGAATACGTTTGACAAGGCATCTATTGATGATGTGGTATGTTGTACTTACTGCTTCTGCCCCAAGGTCATGTAGAAAATTATTTTCTAACAGCATGGTCCTACAAGTTTCTTAGAGAGACTGATTCTTTGGCCCCACCACATAGTTTTTCTAATGAGATTAAGGTGATGAAAGGTTCTTAGAATATCCATTCTAAGCACGGTATTACTCAAATGCCTTATTTTCAAACTCTCCTTCATAATCACTGTGAACATAAGTGATGATGTGTCCATCTTCTCTTTGTACTATTCTACAAAAAATCTTAAAGTTTTTGAAAGCCTTGTGTTTATGAGAAAGAAACGACACCCAAGTAAAATGTGAGTAATCATTAACTATAACAAAAACATATCTCTTTCAACCTATTCTTGTGGTCTTGGTGGGGCCAAACAAATCCATATAGATTGTTTGAAGAGATTTTGCAGAGGATACAATGTCTTTGACTTTGAATGATGTTCGAGTCTATTTACCCAACTAGCAGGCCTCACAAATGTAATCCTTTTTAAACTTGTGTTTTGGCAAACCCTTTACCAATTACAGTTAGGATAATTTCTCAATGATATGCATTCTAGCTTGCCCAAGCTTTTTCTGCCCCAACCAAAAATCACTAGTTTGCACATAGAGGCAAGTTAAGGTAGAAAAATCTTGGCTATTTAAGATGTAAATATTATCAACATGTTTAACGTTGAGAGAGATGTATCTTTTTTTATGTTTGATTAAGCAATTTTTGTCTTTGAAGAGGACTTCAAAACAATCATCGCACTGCTGACTGATGCTAAGCAAATTATGTTTAAGGGTGTCCACTAGGTATAATTCAGTGAATTCATATTATGAGCTAAGTTTTACTGAGACGACTCCGATGACATTAACTCTAGCATTGTCGCTGAATCTGACTGATCCCTTGAAAATTTTTGTTTCTTTTTGGTCCTGTGTATGGAACATCTACTATCAATGAACCACATTCCTTTCTTATATCTCTTGCGGACCTGTTCTTCTATAACAAAAAAATTAATTTTGTTTAGGTACCAAAGTAGTCTTGGGTCCTTGCAGGTTTGATGTGCTTTCTTTGGGTTTCAAAACCCATACAGGTTTAGGCTTATTCCTACAAATTTGTGACCTCTTTGTCCACATATGAAATAAATAGTTCCTCAATATGAGAAAAAGGTCATGCTTGATTTGAACAATTCTTATGTGGAACATAAATTATTTTAAAAGATTTTGATCTCATGAAACTGTGACTAGGTTATCTCTTAATACGTTTTAATTTTATCTTTACATCATCAAGTTCTTTATGAAGTCATCCAATTTCTATTTGACTTACTTTAATTTCTATTTGATAACTTCTTTGTTCCTCTTCTAGTTTTCAGTTAAATCGAGCTTCACAACTTTTCTTCTCTTGAGCGAGATTTTTATACTCATCTATAACTTTTTGAAGCTTCTTAGTTATCATATCGAAATTAGATTCAAGAGTATTACAGTTGTGACAATCATGTAGTCTTACCTTACTAGATTCACCTATTTCTATGAAGTACATATTGGCGGCTTCTATTTCTTCTTTGGTTTCATATTCATCACTCCAGGCTCCAAAATTTTGATCCATTTTAGATGTTTATCTTCTTAAATTTGGAAAGTTTAATTTAAAGTGGCAAGGCATCCCACAGTAATAGCAACAATCATCATTTCCAGTGCCGTCTTTATTTTTGTCTCCTTGGGATCTTTGTTGTCTCTATCTCATAATCTGTCTTACTCCACGGTTGATGAGGGCCATTATTTTTCTATTGGAATCTTACAAAATATCTTTTTCTTCAGTTAGAGTAGCATTGAAGGCAACTGGTTTCTCCTTTTCCTCCTTGTCTTACCTGTTGATGTAACTTCGTTCATATACAATGAGATTAACTTGTAGTTTGTAATATGCCATATTGTGAAGATCACCATCTTCTAGAATGGTAACATTGGTTTCTTAAATTTTTGGAACACTTCAGACCATCTTTTCGATTTACAAGCTATATAGGTAGGTCATCCCCTGTGATTTTAGTTCGTACACCATCTTATCGAATATCGCAAATATTGTTTCAATGTTTTTATTCACTTCCATTTTGAACAACTCATATTCACTGAAAAGGGCAACAACTTTTTACTTTTTCACTTTGGTGGTTCCTTCATAGGTTACCTCCAACTTCTCCCATAGCTCCTTTTCAGTCTCACAAGTTGATATCTTGTCGTATTGTTCTCCACTAACTGCACAAAGAAGTTGACATATAGCACCTGCATTAGTTTAGATTACCTCTTGTTGTTCTTTGGTGACCTTAAAAATTTCAAGGTCTTCTATGTCAGTACTGCTAGGTTCGTTGTCTTTGTCCTTTCACTCCTCTTTAAGCCCCGAAATCAGCATTGGACCTTTCTTGAGGACAATCCAGGCTTGAAAGTCATTTGATTAGACAAAAATTCTAAACAAATTTTTCTAAAAAAAGTAATGCTATCCATTAAAGTCTGATGGTCTTATGGAGGAGTGACCAACCTCGAGAAGAGCACTGAGAATTTGATAACTTGACATTTGATATTTGCTTACTTCCAGTTAAGAAACACTGTTGGTTAGACCCGCTCGTATACCAATTGAAATATAAGAGGAGAGTGAACTGAAAATTTTTTATGAGTGGACTACTGACTCTTCACAGTCGAATCGCCTGCAGATAAGTACAGTTCACATGACAAATTTTATTTAAATCAATTAAGAAAATAAATAATCAAACATAAAGTAAGTACATCATGATATATCCTGGTTTGGAACACCAATGTGGATCCTACTTCAAGTCCCCTTGGGTTTCAAAGTTTCCTTGGATCGTTCAATGTCCGCTCGAGTACAATGATTAGAAACAAGTTCTGAAGACTAACTTTTTTCTTCAGATCTTGTGACATAGCTTCAGTTGATGTTACAAAGTTGACTCGATCCTAATTTTTATATAACAACTGTAAACTAAAAGTTATAAAGCCTTGTGAGACATAGATTGAGACACTTTGATATTCTTCTTTGAAGTTGCGTTGTATTTTCTTTCTTCCATTTTGGCCTTTATAGTTTTCTTTTGTGTATGATTCTTTTCTTCGTAAGTAAACAAAATAGATTTCTTCTCAATAAAGTATTTGAGTTGATTCCTTGATTGAGGGATTTTGCACCTTATTGTATGTCAAGATCAGATATGTTCATAATTGGTGCAATTTTCCTTTCTCAGATCTATACATGTCCATATCAGATATGTCCATATAAGTAGTGAGATCTTCCTTCTCCTTTGATAGTGTCGTGAGGTGCGACCAATTGCTTTGTATATTGGGATCTTTAGTGGACATGTATTTTGTTACTTGTCAAGCGATATTCTACTTTTGATGTGGCTCCATAGTTAGTACTATATTCTTTCAGAGAATAATCCTTGCCTTGTGTGAGATATCCACCCATGATTTAAGATGTTCAATATGCTTTATGTGAGATCTTCTTCCATCAGTAGGGATCTTTAGTATCTTTGATTTGGCTCCTTATTTAGACATGATATTCTTTGATAGAATATTCCTTGCCTTGTGTGAGATATCCTCTCATGATTTGATATCTTCAATGTTTGTTGTGTGAGATCTCCTTCCATCATTAGGGATCTTCAATATCATACAAAGTTCACTTATTTATTTGTCATTATGAAAACATAAAACATAAACATAGTAGGCTAACAAGGCATACACAAGAACTCACAAAGGCGACAAGAAGTACTAAAGATAACCCAAAACTCTAGCAACTCTAATAAATCTTAGATGAAAACTGGTAAATTGAATGTGCCATTTAAAAGATGAATACATAAATTGTAATATTAAAAGCAAGTGTAGGGAAGATCACCTATCTCTACTTATCATTACTATACAAGAACAAGAACTATATCACTTCAAGGACGGAGTATCCAACTCCAAACCAATACAAAGATAAATCCATCACATGGAGAAAAACCCAAGAATCCTGAAAGGAAAGATCAAGACATCTAGACATCGACATCAAGACCACTACCGAGCATTGAACTAGACTAATTAGAGGAACGGATCCAAAACTTGTCAACTACAAAAATTAGCCATAAAGAAGGATAGCCAATTCAAATATCTCCACAGCCAGAAGGCAAGCTTAGAATCTCAAACTCAAAAATGGGCAATGTAAAAAAATTACCAACTCTAGAATCAAAAGAAAACAACAAACGGCCAACTAACCTTTACTGCCATAACCCACTCAACCATCGGTCTAGCCTCATCAAAATAAGAGGAAGGTGACCAACCTCACCTTTCTGTAAGAGAGAACTCATCAAACTGAGGTAGCCAAATATTCCAACTTAGCTAGCCAAATATACTAACAAATATGAATCTTAAGTATAGAAATTCATACGACATAATGCTAGTCTAGACATCTATCAAGAAAGGATCGATCAGCTTCAAATAACAGCAATAATAATAATAGCAATATAAACATCAGTACAAAGAATTGGTGATACCAACAAACAAAATCAATAACAAGTACCATGGTAGGGCCATAAAAATAAAAAAATGCCATGGCGAATGGGTCTCCAACCAAATAGTACACCCCTATGAAAATATCAACAATGAACCATTTTAACCCCCAATATGGGGGTAGTCAAATAGTCATAAATTGTACACTAAGGTATAGAACAATCAATATAAACCTACAAAGGCACATAATCATTGACGGGTACGAAAACCCCAATGAACTGCAATTAAAAGGTAAAGGAAGGAAGTAAACATTACACATATCATGGTGGAATCCAAAGTCATATACCTTATGTGCTCGGGGGAGTATAACGTTGAGCGGTCAAAACTCGAATTGAGCATATGAATCACCAATTGAGCTACCAAACACACTAACCCTAATTGAAGGTGCCGCAATACCATGTGACTGATTAGGAGGAGCTGAATGACTTATAATCCCATATTGGGGACACACTATAGACCATTGAGCAATCTCTCTACAGTCGTAGCAAACCCGTAAATCCTTAACTTAGAAAAATCAAAAGTTGACCCTAACTAAATAACCAATCAATGGTGGGGCCTCACTAAGATGATCATCCTCCCTGTAATCATAACATACCTCAGGATCCTAAGTGTAGCATGGAATACATGCTAACTCCATCTAAACAACCAACTCGCATCTACGGTACTCTCTAGACTAGTGACCAATCTCACCAAAACCATAGTAAGGTCTTACAATACTATGAGGTACTACACCCACTAATCCAAAATGACTGCCACAGCCTAAAGATGTATATCCAACACTTTATAAGGTATGACGAGAACTTTACCTTCTATGACCACCACAACTAATTTGAGAGGCACCCACAGAATGAGATTCTACTTGTGTAGAACTGATAACCTACAAGCAAAGATGATCCTTACCAGAAGGATCCTGATTCCATATGGAATAACGATAGCATTGTATTGATGACAAGGCTTCTTGCCACTATTTTTATTATTCTCAATATGTGTTTTTGATAACGCTCAACTTATATGTCAATTTAGTGTAAGGCGGTCGTCGTCAATATATTTACCCAACTTTAGAGTCGGGGTTGAATCCACGAGGAACAATGTAAGTGGTTTATTATTTTTCCTCTAGCACCATTTCCTCAATATTGGCATCATCTCTCATATGTGAAATCACTCAAATGTCCATCTTGACCACCACATAAAGAACAATCATACTCCTGGTGGGATGGAGATGGTGCATATATCTTTCTCCGGGGAGCATATCTAAAATCTTGCCAAAAGTAAGGTGTATCATAAAATGGACATGGATCATCAAGATAAGATTTTCAACCACCAAGAGCATGTTCATTCCATGATGCCATAGTAACAAGTAAACTAAATTAAAAATCTACCAAACACAAAAAATAAAAGAAAACTAAAAACAAATATTTACAAGTTTGAATTCATGCAAGTAGGCTAAAATTCCAAACCATCTCAATATGACAAATTATTCCCCAGCAACGGTGCCATTTTTTATAATGCTCAACCTACACGTCAAATTAGTGAAAGATGGTCGTCGTCAATATATTTATCCAACCTTGGAGTCGGGGTCAAATCCCCAAGAAACAATGTGAGTGGCGATTAAACTAATTTTAAACTATAGCTATAAGTTGAATTTAAACAAATGTTACAAAAACATAAAATGGGGAGTTTTATCAATCAAACAATAATTAAAGTTTCGACTTGCTTTAGAACTCAAAGCTAAAATTTTAATGGTTCAAATCAATGATAAAGATAAACTAGGGTTATGATCACTATGATTATTAACCCCTCATTGAATAATAGTTGTAGTACTAGATTCTCATGACTTGTAGGAAACACCAAATTATCAGTTTCGACATTCCATCTAAGTATTTCTCAACCTACTTAGTTGTTGAACTCTCTAATTCTCTCGAACATAGGAAATCATTCTATTCATACTAATTTTATATCAAGTTGATCAATCTTGTTACAGCATTAATCATTAGATGTGAACTTAACCTTCCTAAATCTTCGTTGATAATTCACTACCTTTATTTTATTTCTCAGTTTGAGTAAATCAACATAAGGCTAGATGTATTGTTTGCAACCAACAAAAAATAATTAATATAAAATAATTATCGTATTCTTACATTCACTCGAACCCTAACCAACTATTAAGACCATACAGGAGTAATCATAGATTCCAAAATCCTAGTTGTGGGTTTTAGTTCCACACGAAAGAGAAAGCGGCAACAATAACTGAATTCATAATTCAAAGTGATTAAACTTACAAAAGATGTAGTCAGAAATTGTTTCTCTTCCCAAATTCAAGAAGAATATCCCACAACTAAATCAATAAATTGAAAATGTAATTCTAAGTTTAGAGAGTCAAAAATAAAAGTAATCTCTCTTTTGAATAATTTAAAGGTGTTCCACCTCCTCAAGATTAGAAAACCCTAACATATGGTTTAATTACTTCATCCTAATTATGGAAACAAAATCACAGATCACAGTATTATCTCGGACAGACGATGATGTGTGTGACGGCTTATCAGGAGTCTGATGCCTTATCAATAATGTTTTCAGCTCCTCTTCACATTTGAACAAGTGTGATAACTTATCAGAATTATCGTCGCTTTTTCACTTCAAGTTCTCAAGCACTGTCTAAGCCTGAAGATAAGCCTGATGGCTTATCATATCTCTAATGGCCTATCACAGGTTTTCATCACTTCTTCCATCTGAATCTCATTCTCTGTCTAATGCTGATGGCAACTCTGATAGCTTATCATAACGCTGACGACTTATCAGACAAGTTGTCAACTATACTTCTCTCTCTACTTGCTCAGAAATCAACTCTTTTACTTCCGTTATTGCAGGTTGTTTTGCATCTTGACTTTTACTGTAATATCAAAGAGAAAACAATCAAAAACGACAAAAGTTGCTTAAGACTTTGCAATTATTCTCAGTTAAAAGCCTCAAATGTGTTAGCATCTGTTCACACATCAACTTTCTTTATGGCGCTTGCATGATTAACAGCCTAAGAGAAAGAAGATACAACAACAATCAAATGTTTTGACACTAATAGGGTGGAAAAGCTAATCCTCTAATAAATCGCCACACCATGTCCTTCGTTAAAGGATATAGCATAGGATTATACCTAGTCCGCTGAAGAAGACCAATCTCATAATCTAAATTTAAAAGGAACCCTACTAAACATCGACAAACCCAAATCTGGCCTGAGAACTGCTTGAAGAATCGAACCTCATCTCTTGCTATGAGATATTAGTAAAAATGCTCAAAATCCCAGTGCCACATTTAAATAGGCTAAAGTAGTTGAAACCTCTACTAGAGCCTGGGTTGGCCCGAAATCCTCCAGCTGATGCTAAAGAACTTTGATATTAACCTCTAACTCACTAGTCTAGCATTGAACTAAAGCTCTGGAAACACATTCTAATGTCCCGTTCATCTATTGACATAGAATAGAATCAAGGAATGTACTTAGGGCTCCTACAAATATGGACAAACAACAAAGATTAAAGAACAGAATTTTTTAAGAATGCTATATAGTTTCCCAAAGATAGGTTACAAACATCTTCGCACAGATCTGCAAAACTATACTAGACACCTAACTTTTTTACCAATACACCGACAAACCTAGGCTCTGATACTAATTATTCTTGACTCAATTTCTCAGGTCATGATGGCACCTAATATAACCCACAGGTAGGTAAGACAACCAATAGTTCAGGACTACAAGTAATGAACTATCTAAAGAAATGAATGGAAAATGTGTAATAATTATGATAAAACAATATTACATATAATGCAGTCCCAAAACCTGGTGGAATTAGTACATGAGCTACTAATATAATAAATATGCAAAGTGAAACACTAAATAACAATACAAGTCTAATCTATAAGAGGGAGAATAGTAATATAATAAATGCCATAAGTTTATCCTAAATTACCAATCCATAGCTGCTCCCCACGATGCACACAACAACATCAAAAACCTAGACTATGATATATATGTTGTAGAACTGTAGTATGAGTACCAAACAATATCAACTAAGATACAACGAAAATTTAAATATCGATAACACGCAGGAAAAAATGTAAACAACAATTAATATCGAGGAAACTAATATAATAAAACTATAGAGCCAACAAGGATGAACTATCCCATCCTAAATGTACTCAAGCACTAAGCACTACACCATATATATCTGGAAAATACACAAATAAAGTATAGAAGAAGGATATAATGTAGTGTACAAGGTCAAGGAATGGATATAAAACATGAATAAATGAATGAAGAGTGGGATATATGGTAATAATATAGCTAAATACATTAGTACATACATACATAAATATATATGTATATATACAAGACTAACTTAAATGTACAACCTAAGGTAGTCATACTATCATCTCAAGGCCACTTAATAATAGTAAGAGCTAGTGCTCGCATTATCAGGTTCCCTAATCCAAATTTTAGAACATGAGATAATTATCCATAATAAAATAACCATAAAAGAAAGGAATCAGAATCATACAAGGAATCAGAATCATACCTCCAATCCCAGTATAAGTCCTTGATCAGCCTGCCACGAACTAACCATAATAGTAGCAATATAGTAACAAGCTACTACGGAAAAATAATACCTAAAATTTGCCTCGTAACCTGGAAAACATAGTAAGCACAAAACACATAGCAAATATAACTCATAACCTATACCTATGAAACCCCCATAAAGTTGATAGATATAGGCACCAAATAATATATAGTTAATAGGCAATACCTATGCAATAATTAATACAAGATAAATCCATAATATCATAACCGATCCAAGTTCCATAATGTAAGATAGTGTACACACCTTATATAGCTTGGCAACTTATAAAAGAAAGACCTATAATGACCTCTCTTTTTGTACAACATAACTCACAGATGAAGCGACTCCTACGGAGTTTGAGAGTACCCTTATACATTAATCTTGTCCGAATTCATGATTTCTTATCATCATAAATATGCTCCATCTAGAATAAAAAAGATGTCTATATATAAAAGATGCATGAAGTCGAACTATCGCTAAAAAAGTGTAAGTTTGTAAATCTATTGCCCGTGATCAACTCTGTGACTAAATAATAATAAATGTATAGAAAGGGTCAGAATCTTCTCGGACAAAGTAAATAGAAGTAAGAAGACAATGGTCCAAAATCTATCTCGATCAGATTACTAGAATATTATTTTTAGTTCTCAACACTCATAAATCATTTGTTAAAGTGGTACAACTCTCATTATGAAAGAAACCATTTTAAAAGTGATAAGTGGGAATGAATTCTATTTTAGAAAATCTATAACAAAACCATGGTTTTGGTTCAAATCATACCATTAATTGACAATTAATGTATTGAATCTATGTATGATATCATTAGTATCAAAACAATATAATCTTAAGCATCTAAAAGTCCATAGGCTAAACTACGCCCTTTAGAAGGATAAATCACTCACCCAGAGTCTAACTAATATCATAATCACGGCCTTGGGCCCATAATATACCACTTGAATAACAATAGTACCATAATCTAATAAAAGATGATAATCCATCAACCCAAGTAGTAAACCTTATACTTAAAGAGCATTAGCCGTAACAATTTCTAACATGCTCGTAAACTATGTTATAGGATCCTATAGGTACAAACATCTAAATTAGGATAAGTCATACTAATCTAACCATTTTCAAATCCTAACATTCTTAACTAACTTGAAAAATATATAATACACTATCTAATAAAGAAAAGTAGACAAAAGGCTACCTCGATGGCTAACCACAAATTCTTAAATCGCCTATAAATTATCCGTCTATACTCCACAATCCTGGAATGTTTCCACACTATCAAAATAGTTACTTACGCATCATTAAGAGTAAAAGGAGACCCATATTACAATAGGTTAGGGTCAGAATTCAGGACAAAAATAGGCCTGCGGGGCCCAAAATGGAAATCCAAAATTAAATCCATCACTAGGTCCCTCGAAGTATAAGGAATTTGTTCTAACAAATTAGGTCCTAAATAATTCCCTAAATACTTGGAATTTAAGACCAAATATCTAAGAATTTAACATGAAATTAGATGGAAATAGATGAGAAAATTAATGGGAAATCTCTAAGAAGTGTTAGGATAACTTACCTTAGCTTCAATGATGATTCCTCACATTTTACTCTCATCAAGATTTCAAAATGATATAGAAATGGAGGAGAAAATAATGGAAAATTTGGTGAAGAAAGGAAATTTAACACTCCTAGGTGCCACTAAAGTGGCTACTTGTCCACCTAAGCAGCTACTGCATAAGAGATACAAGTATGCTAAAGCTATCCTACACATGGTCGTAGGTACAACTAAGGTGGTTTCCTGGCTGCTAATGTAGTGCCCGCTTAAATGACCCCTTACCACTAAATTTGTTCTTAGCCAATTGTTCAAGGACACTAAAGTGGCTCATGGGTACTAAAACACTTGCTGCTAAAGAGGCTCTATGACCGCTACAGTGGTCACATTTGATATTAGGCACTAGATTTTGCTAAGTTAAAGAAAAGACTCCAGCTAAGTGCTGATCATATTATTGGACCCCATGCGCGCATACAAAATTTGAAATCCCTTACTCAATAAAACCACTAAAATTTTCATCTAAGATCATTTCTTTTGATGTGGAGGTCACACCTACAGTTCTACTTTTCATAAAATCCACACGATATCCCAATCTAAGTTTGAATGCCAAGACACCTGAACCAAAGGTACTCTAGCCTAAAATCAACATTTTGTAGCTAATGTTGCTATCAAAAATCTCATTCAAGGTCGTCTACTAGGAGTTTTGGTCCAAGACCAATTCCTAAATAACAAAAGCTTTAAAACTAGGAAATGAGCGTTAAACTCAAATGAACTATCCAATAACAAAACTGACAGTTTTAGTAATTTATGAATCACCTGTAGCCTCTATGGGAAGGCTCAAAATATTAGAAATGTGAATTAATTAAGAAAATGACCTAAAAGGTCATTAAAGTCCTCTGTTGGATATAATAGAAATGGGAGCCCCATGTAGTCGAACAATCTTTTGAATGTCTAGCTGTACATAATACTCTCCTAAATAATTAGTTCTTACCTGCACAAAATAAGAAGGCTTAGTCATTCTATCAGCAATGACTTAAATGACTATGTTAATCATCACCCACTTTCATATGGGAATAACTATATCTTAGGAGGTGCCACCCAGTCTAAAGTGCTCAACTTTAATTTTTTGGCAATTTAAACACTTAGCAAGAAAATCTACCATATTTCACTCTATGTTATTGCACAAGTACACCTCTGCCAAGTCATAATACATTTTAGTAGAATCGGGATGAATGACATACCTGGAAACATAGACATTTGTCAAGATTCTCTCTTGCAATAGACAAATATTTGGGATATAATTGTCTATTGATACCACAATACACCATCTCCTCTAATTTCAAATGCCAAAACCTTCTGTTGGCTAACATCCTTTTAGTTTTGCATCAGTATAAGGTCATTAGCCTGCTTCTCTTTAACTTTAGCACACATGGATGACTTATCCACTTCGTGTATGATTACTCTTCAATCCTTGAAGTCTAAAAGCCAGACTCCCAAATAGTAAGTTTATGAATATACCTTACCAAATCCCTTTTTTTCTTTTCACAATGAGAATGGATACCCATGGATAACTAACAAAGAGCATCAGCAATAACATTAGCCTTACCTGGATTGTAGTGCAAGGTCATGGCATAATTTTTCAACTGGTCAAGCTACCACCTGTGTCTGAGAATAAGCTCTTTCTACGTGAACGCATATTGTAGACTCTTGTAATCTGCGAAAATGTCAACATAAAGACCATATAGTTAGTAATGCCAAATCTTAAGTGCAAATGCCACAACTGTTAGTTCTAGATCATGGATAGGGTAGTTCTTCTCATGAACCATAGTTGCCTGGACACAAAAGATACCAATTTACAATGCTATGTAAGAACACAACCAAGTCCCATCTGGGATACTCCAATACACGATAAGCACTTTAGTACCTTGAAGAGTTGTCAAAATAGGGGCAATAGTCAACCTATATTATAACCTTCCAAAATTATTTTCACAGACCTCGGATCATAAGAACTTTACTTTTTTCTGAGTCAAATTTGTAAGTGGAGCAACTATAGACAAAAAAATTTTCATAATCTTTTATAGTAGCTTGGTAAACCCAATAATCTCCTAATGTTAGTTCGAGTCACGGGTCTAGGCCGTTTCTTCACTACCTAATTTTTTTTGTAAAGTAACCTTCATCCCTTCATCAAAGAAATATGCCCTAGAAAAGTTATAACGCAAAGCAATAATTTACATTTAGAATATTTAGTATACAACTTATGATCTTTAAGGGTCTGAAGTACAATCAAAAGGTAATTAAATGTTCCACATCACTTTTGGAGTACACCAATATATCATCAATAAAGACTATGTTGAACAGATCCATAAATTATCTAAACACACTATTCAGAAGGTTTACAAAAGTTATAGGTGTATTAGTCAAACCAAAGGAAATGACCAAAAATTCACAATGGTTGTATTGGGTGTGGAATGTGATTTTTGGAATGTTAGATTCCTTAACCTTCAACCAATGCTAACCCAAGCAAAGGTCTATTTTAGAAAAGCAACTAGCACCTTAAAGATGGTCGAAAAGATCATCAATTTTGTGAAGAGGGTACTTATTCTTTACTATGACCTTATTCAACTAATGGTAATCTGCATACTTATAAAAGGAACCATCTTTATATCACACGAAGAGTATAGGAGCACCCTAGGGAGAGACACTAGGATGGATGAAATCATTATTAAAGAGGTTTTCACCTGATTCAGTAAACTTAATTAGCTCTACAAGAGCCATTCTATCTGGAGAAATAGAAATACGTTGAGTGTATGGTAAAAGATAAATTCCAAAGTTTATCTCCCTTTTTGAGGGAATCCTAGGAAGATCATTAGGAAAGTATTTTGAATAATTATTACCAATAGTTACTGATTGAAATAAGGAAATGTCAATACTGGAATCTTTAACCCAGACTATTTGGTATAAGAAACCTTTAGATATTAGTTGATATTCCCTACAATAAGGTATGAACTTCCCATTTGGTGCCAAGAAATCTTGTTTTGATTCACTGACTAGTGCATTAAGGAAACAGAAGGTGAGTTTTCTTGTTCTACAATTAAGTGTAGCATAACAAGAATGGAGCTAATCCATACCAAGGATTGGATCAAAAGTCTACCATATCTATTTCTATAAGTTCTAACACAGTATCCCGATGGAAAATAACTATTACATAATTTCTATGGACTCTTTTATCAATAAAAAATAACCAATAGGGGTAGACACCGAGAAGGGTTAACAGATATATTCGGGAACAAAACTTTAATTCACAACCATATAAGGGGTTAAATAAGACAGAATAGATTCGAAACCAAGTAGCACATACACATCATAGGAAAAAATCTATAACTGAACCTTACTAATATCTAGTGAGGCCTTTGTGTCTTGGTAAGTAGATAAGGCATACAGAGGGTTATAACCCCCACATATACTAGAAGCAGTACCCTTAGCTGGAGGGCATTAAGAAGTATCTTTGTCCTTAGGGCCCCAAAAATTTCCCTTTTTTTCGGGATAATCTATTTTGGAAATGACCAAGTTGACCACAACTATAGCACACATTATTACCATACAAGCACTTTCCTCTATGAAACTTTCTGCATGTACTACAGCAAGGGTATGGCTTAAAAGGTTGAGACACACTAACTTGAGACTAGCTACCCTGAAACAATGGTCCATCATTGGGCTAACACTAGTGACCACCAATAGGTTTAAGTGTAAGTGTACTAGTCGATGATTTAACATTACCCCAAGATATATTCTTGAACCATTTCTTGCCCTATTTACTACCCTATTGCTGACAGGTATCTTGATTCTTTACCCTATACCTCTTAGTCTATTTCTTCTCAACTGCTACCTATTTCTTTTTCTCTTTCTTAACTTGTTGCATATACACCACCAACCTAGATATGTATATTTTATTTTTCAAAATCGGACTCATAAATTGTAGCACCAAATCATTAGAAACATTAGATGAAAAATTTCTTATATAAGACCTCATATAAGACACATGCTCTGAAGCATAACGAAATAGTTGGGTGACCTTCACAGCATATTATTTGACACTCATATTTTCATATTTTAGATTCACAAGATCCTCAACCTTAGATTCTCTCAAATCCCAAGGAAAAAAGATGTGAAAGGCATTAGAGAACTCCTTCCATAAAGCAGGTTTAGAATTCTCACCTCTTACCACTAGTAAGACACTCCTTTCAACTAATATGTTAAAAATTCCACCCCTTCTATGTTAATAGCATGCATAACGCTAAATATCTTTTCCATATCATCTACAAACACTTGAGGGTCGTCCTTAACCTTGGAACTGATAAACTTCGGTGGGGTTTTCCTCATGAATTGGCCAATCCAAGTGACTTTAGATAAACAAGCAATAAAACTAATAATACATGATTGATAGAACTGTGTTGATACCATCTGAGCCATTATGTGAATATACTATGAGAACTCAACAGTTGTAATATCACCCTAAGGTTTCTGAGTATGAGTAGCATAGAACCTATGAGCCCAAGATGGACTAGTTAGGACTAGTTTAATCTCCTTAGGAGTGAGAGTATTAGTAGTGGGGGGCCCATTATGGGTACTCATTTCATGATTATCATGAACCTCATCAACAATAGTCCCATTAGGGATGATGGTTCCATTTGACGCCCTATGACCATTTGACCTTCTTAGAGGCATGACATGAAACATGAAAAATTTAGAAGTTAAGGAAATTCAATAGAGAATAAATTATCTAACACAATCTAGAACATAAATAAATATATATATTTATGAATTTCTCTCAGCTTCCTCACCTATATAAAAGACTCTACATGACACAGATTCGTAGACACCCTGGGACCCTCAATAGTGCTCTGATACAAAGGTTGCCACAACTCGAGCCAAGGCTCTTTAAATAATGGGCATCCTAAACCATGAAGGCCCAAAAGACCCTTTATCATACTCCCGTAGCATAATCCACACTAAAAGTGCAAAAGTATAATGAAAATCAAGGAACATTTGTTAAGCTAAATGAAATAGAAATTTGAGTCTTTGAATAAAACATCATAACAAACATCTGCCAAACACTTGGTCTACAAAGCCTCTAATCATTACTAAACTGTTTAGAACATGAGAAACCCCCAATGATACCATTAAATTGATAATATAAAATGCCTAAAATAAATTGTCTTTTGAAGGATTGATGACCTACAAACGCTGATGTTTTTCAAATAATCTTCATTGTTTCACTATACCACATAATTAAGCCTTAGAACCTACATCCTAAGATCATGTAGCCTCATAAGGACAATCAATACTTTAATGTATCGGCATGCAGAATGACAAAATAATAATAATGATGGTAGTAAATGGTTTGAACAAAATAAATCAAAGAGTAGAAGTCTAATCATCAAAATACAATATTGATGGATTCTAATAAATTTATATTCTTAATCTCTATTCTAATTTCATTATGTTAGAGATATATGGCATTCTCAACATATCTACAAAACCACAATCTATATGGTTATATCTTTAACTCATCAGCCAAGAACTCAATTCAAGTTAGCCACAAGGATTGGAGTTTCTAAATTTTAGTATACCAAAGCATGAAGAAAGTATGCAATCATTATTTTTATTTCAAGAAAGAATCAATCCCATATAGGAAAAACACAGTTTTGAGCTATAATGTTTTTAATTCATGTCTTCTCGAGTAACCATATAACTCTCTAATAGCCCATGTTTTGGACTCTTATGAAAAAATCATCTTTCTAAAAACTCATTTATATTCTAAATGACAATTTCTATATTTGTATCATCATACCAAGACCTGCAATTTATATAAGCCATCACATTCATTCTATTTTATCTGTTTTATTCAATAAATCATTGACCAACATAAAGAAATTAAAAGATAAAATAATGATGCATTTTAAAATCAATGCAATGGTTTATGAAAAAAAAAATTTATTCAAGATTTCCTTACAGTTCTAAGGTGTAATATTATAACACCCTAGGTTTTTGTTCCTTATAAGTTTCTAAAATATTATCCTCACTGTGTTGACTACAACTCACTCAATTATTCATAGGGTGTCATGAAGGGTCATTTGATCCTAGTCATAAGGTGTTAGTGAATGGTTCTTGAATTATTGTCCTGAGTACAACTTGAGGACATGAGTCATCAAGAGTCTTGATGAGTCATTTGAATAAAATCATAACTAAATTAGTAATTGAATGGCTAATTTTTACTCTAGGTACGAGTGGCTCTGTGTGAGTCGTAATGCCTTATTATGAGTCATTGGGTGCAAATATTAGGGTGTAAAATATTTACCCCAATTGGGTTCTGTGTTGACTACAATTGGACCCTACGAGTTATAGGATCCCAATACAAGTCATATAGGTTGAGTCATAATGTTAACATATTATGAGTGTTTTGGAGACTATTTTTTCTATGACTTATGACTTATGGTGAGCAGTCATACTGAGTCTATACAAGCCATATAGTGTTCTTTCAATTTCTTAAGCTCATCTATACCCATTCTATAAGGTGGAATGGAAATATGTTAGGTATCTAGAAAGAGATTTATTCCATCATAATCCAAATTTTAGGTTGTGACATAGGCAGTATGACACACCCAGGCTTTCTACATACCTTACATGTGAGATACCACTAAGTCCATGACAGAAGATCTTGAGCGGGAAGTTCTTTTACAATTAATCCCAGAAAGAAAGGAATACTCAAGCTAAGGGCTATACCACAAACTTGACAAGCATTTGTCAGATTCCTTAAAATTTACATTGATTATTTTTCTTTGAACAACCTTGATATTACAGGTATCTCTCTAGAGGTAGCTATGTATAAATAGGAATATATCCTAGTTTCCACATATAATACATATAAGATTCCCCATTTATGAGGTGAAAAATAAATTTGTTAAAGAAGAGGTAACACGCCTCCTAAATATATGGCCAATCTGAGAGGTAAAATATCAAAAATGGTTTACAAACATAGTAGTTGTACTAAAGAAGTTGGAAAAGTTAGGAATGTGCACATTTCAAGATTTAAGTAAAACATGTCCTAAAGATTTAACCCTACACCAAACATCAAATGCATGATCAATACTATCGTCGTGCATGAGCTGATGAGTTTTCTCGATGCATACTTACAGAATAACAAAATCCAAATGGATCCAGAGGAACATCAGAAGACTTAACTTATTACTAATTAGGATACATATTGTTAAAATATATTGCCTTTTTTCTTAAAGAATGAAAATGCCATGTTTAATAGATGGTGAACCAAATGTTCTAGAATCATATCAAGAATACCATAGATATCTACATGCCTGACATCCTATTCATTCAAAGATGGCTGAACACTATATATCTCATATGTAAAACAATTATGACATCTAATGAAAGAAAAACACATAGTAAAATCTAGAGAAATGCATTCTCAGAGTATGATTGAAAAAATTCCTATGATTTCTTGTATTTATGAAAGGGATCGAGGTCAATTTGTATAAGATCAAAATATACAAAGAGAATCTGGACATGTTAAAAAAAATTAAGGAAATACACAGTCTAACTAGATGAGTCATGGATCTCTGTCATTTCATATCATGGTCATCACAAAGATGGAATTAATTTTTCTCTTGTTTGAGGAAGAATAGTTAGTTTGAATTAATCTCTCAATATTATTAAGCCTTGATAGAACTAAAATCTTACCTATTAAGTCCACCGTTGTTAGAAAAACCTTACAAAGAAGAGGAAAATCTTTTGTAGATAGTCGTAATGGAGGTTTGTAATTATCCATTCCATTGTTATTGAAAATATCTTTGGTAAAGCTATTTGAATCTCATTCACCATAGGTTCTAACATCAATTTCTTGACAAATGAGTAAATTAGTTAGGAATCAAGGTCATACAATAGCCCTAACACAAAGTTAAGTTGAAAGTGCCATTATCAATTTAGTTTTGGGATAACGTTAAACATGGTTCAAATTTAAATGAGCACTCCTTCTAGAATATAAGGATTTATGGGTCCAATATATACCAAATTAAAGATGTTTGAGTCTTCTTTGCAGTGTAATAAACCATTCATTAATCCATTTTTCGAGAAAAAGTTTATGCCTAATTTACTAAGGATTGTCTGTTCTGAAAAATTGTTGCCAACGTAGCTTGATCAGGTCGCTATAGTTAGGCAACTATAGCAAAAATTTTCCCTTGAGAAAATAGTAGTTCTAAATTTATTTTTATGAGTTTCTATCTGTATCTTCAAAATTTCATTCTTAAGCCCTAGAGGGGTGATTTTCTCATGGTTGAGGTGGAAATCCTTTGTTGAGGTGAGATTCTTACTTCTTTTAACATCAATTTATGCATTCATCTTCTAAAATCATTAGAATGAGTTATTATGGTAAATTTCTTATGCTTTAGAACCCTAGGTTCATGAAATTATGGGGAAAACCTATGGGTAAATGTATTCATAACTAATGTATTTTTGATTGTAAATTAGTCTTCCAAATATGAAATTATGGTTCAAAATCATGACATTTGATAGTTAGAAATCTTGAATTAAATAAAGATGGGACCTTTGGCTGTAAAACTCCTTTAATAGATATAGGTTGAGCATGATATAGCTTGTTATTGGTTAATTAATCCATGGGTATTTAATACACCATAGATGAGAGTAGAATTAGTGGTTTTGAATTCCAAAGGTATTTATTTAGGGAGTAACTAATTATGCTTGCTTTAATTAGATAATATACCTTTAAGAAATATGAAGAAGAAGGAAGATATAAGACCCCATAAAATCGTAAAGATCAATTTAGCCCTATAAGATTGTCAAAGGGTCCCAGACAGTGAAAATCCTAGATAGGTTCCCAGACTTGGCATATTATTGGCCTTTGAAAGTTGAAAATCTCATTTTTCCATCTTAACGTCCTTTAATGGTCCGGATTTTTATTAATTCATGATCAAGATGGTCAATAGGTGTTCCCAAACGAGTTTCAGATTTTTTGAAACACGGATATATCATGTTCAGAGTCCTAAAATAGTGGACAAATATAGGCTGCCAGAGGTAAAACTTCTGAGGCTCGATGCGATCATGGCATGATGAGTCAAGTATTGCATTATTGCCATCAATGCGCCGTGTCGCTTGTAGCGTCGACACCCAAATTTTAATCATTAAATAATCGTGTCTTCAAGGGAAAAAGGGTTATTTTCCAACTCCCATATAAGTCTCAAACACAGAATTAAGCCCCTATTCAACCTAAATACACTTATCTCTCTTAAAATCCATCAAGAACAAGCTTAGGGTTTTCAGCTGTGGATCTAATTTCTAGAATTTCATTAGTTCTTTTCAAGAATCTTCCATCCAAGGTATGCATAGTGTTGATTTATGGACTCCTTTCATCCATAAAGCTCAAGAACCCTATTTCAAATTATAAATTATGATGTTTATGTTGTTGTTTATTTTTTAACCATATTTATCTTTTTGTACGATTGCCAATTTAGAATCTTTTTGTGTTTTTCATGAACTACGATATCATGCAAGTTAAAATCCATGAATGAAGTTGTTTATGATGTGTAATTTGATGACTACAAATATTCCCTAAGTTGTGCATGTGTGGTGTTTGATAAAATGCCTAAGAGGATAGAAATTGTGTATTATAGCTTAATTGTGACCCATATGATAAATGTATGTTTTACCCTTATGTTGAAATGACTCCCATACTATTGTGGTGCAATGTACATATCTGTTGGAATTCTCATTATGTTAGAGTATGAAATTATGACATTGATTATATGCATTCCTACCATATACATTATTATGATAACCATGTACTTTATGAAATTCCCAGTTTTTATATTATGGATTGTTGGTCACATATTCAAGAATGTCATGCCTTGTCAGTTTCCTTCTATTGAGCCCTAGGGTACTTCTACGCGACAATTTAGTTGTTTGCCTAGAGCCAGTGTCATGTTTTCAAGGTACTCTTGGTCAAGCCATGATCCATATAACTCAGTCAGTCATATGACTCAGGAAAACTCAGTAAAATCAGTAATTCTAGAAACCTCAGAAAGCTCAGTAATTCACTAATCTTAGTAGTATTCTGTCAGTCAATAGATCTCAATAAACCCAGTCCAGTTCAATTCAAATAATCATGTTCAGTGTCTATTCCAATGGGAGTAGGATTTAGAACCGAGTGAACCTAAGGATAGAAAATCACCTGCCTGTTGAGGGTGTGATTCTTATAAGAAATCCTTGAATTCAAGAACTACGTAGCCACCGTAGGTTGAGACATCAACCTGCCAATCGAGGGTTGATAAGGTGTATTAACCTGTCAGATGAGGGTACCACCATTCTTATTAGAGTACTTACTAGGTGAGTGTCACTCACAGCTTGTCCTTACCAGTGGCGCGGTATTAGTACCTTTCTAATTGGGGTTACAGATTGGACCCCAACTCAGCTATATTTCTTTATTTAGGGCAAGTCGATTAGATGACTATTTCCCATTGTTATATTTTCAGTCTTAGTCTCAGTAATAGAACTCGAATAGTTTTATAGAACTCAAGGCTGCCAGATACAGTCGCTCAGCTAAGTACAGAACTTAGCTTGTTCCGTCCAAATTTGGACTTTCAGACACACTCCTTCAGTATCAGTTATATCAGTTACCTTTAACTTATGTTATTAGTATTCAAACTCAGTAGTTAGTATCATCATGAATTCTATTACAGTCACTTATTCAAGCATGTATTCTCACGTTCATCTTATATAGTCAGTTAACATTGTTCATGCATTTGAAGCCTTGCATTCAGCCCGCATCACTTACATACCAGTACATCCAATCATACTATGCATTTGTGCTATGGTGATGTATACCAAAGGTTTGGGAGTATGAGTTCCAGAATATCCTTAGTAGATCAGACATTCAGCAGCTAGATTAGCAGTGAGTCCTTCTCATTTGTAGATAGCTTGATTATTTTATTACTCTATTATTTCAGTAGTTTGGAATTAGTTGGGGACATGTCCCATCAACTCAATAGTTTTTAGACAGTTTAGAGGCTTCCAGTCTACATTATCTTCAGACAGTTTATTTCAGTTTTTGATTAGGTATAGATATACCGTACTCTCAAATGTTATTTAAAACATATGGACTCTCGAGCTTTATTTCCATATTTATACACTATATTCTGTAGTGTTTAGGTATAGATATCAATCATGGGTTAGCTTGTGGCCTTCCGGGATCATAAACACTATGTAGCATTCCGGGTATCAGATTTGGGGCATTGCCAACCTTGTATGAAATGTTAAGGTTCAGCAGTATCCTAGGAAGTCTGAAAGTCGTGTCTATTAGAGTCTTGTACATGGGTGTGTTGCATTCCACATTTATGTGCAGGAGGCTATAAGATGTTTTAGGAACAGTTTCTAATATTTTGGTATTCATGTTATACATATGAGCATAAAACAAAGTTAATTTCTCCGTCTAATCCTTTTCTCTTTAGTTTACAGAGTATGCCTCCCAAAAAGAGAATTGGATATCAGTTAGCCCCTTAGCCCGACAATCTTTTGGGCGAACATTTCTCTCATGCAGAGTTTATAGTTGCATTCACTACTCTTCCTTAGTCAATTTCTTCTCATAATGAATGACCAACTATCATTCTAGCCAACCCAATGGCCAATTAAGCTGTAGCCAGGATTCAAGATTTCACACAAATAAAACCTCCATCCTTTTATGGGTCTAAGTTAGAAGAGGATTCTCAGTAGTTCTTGACCAAGTTCAAAAATTTACAAACATCATGGGGGTTACTTCTAGTGAGAGTGCTGAGCTAGTTGCATATTAGTTACAGGACGTTACTTACAGTTGGTTCAAACAGTGGAAGTCAAGGAGGTCAGTTGGTGCAGGATCCATAGAGTGGGGGCAGTTTGTCACCAAATTCTTAGATAGATTCATTCCCCTATAGATGAGAGAAGCTAAGGTGTTAGAATTTATCTACCTTAGGTAGGGCAACATGATGGTGAAAGAGTATTCTCTTAAGTTTAATCAATTAGACAGATAGGCTCCTCATGTAGTTGCACATAGCTGGGCCAAAATGAGTAAGTTATTTTCTAGGGTCAACAATAGTGTGGTGAATGATTGTAGGTCTGTGATGTTAAATAATGACATAAACGTAGCTAGGATTATGACCCATGTTTAGTTGATAGAAGAGCAAAAGATTATAATGAGAAAGAAGCAGAATAAGAGAGCAAGGATAGGTAGTTTCAACTTTACTCAGCCTAAGTCAGAGGGAGGAAACCGTTCTCAGTTTTTTTTTAAGTCATCAATTCTAGCTCCTTCTTTAGCTAGTGCTCTAGTGCTGAAATTCAGGAAAAATAGTAAAGATATGGTGCCATACTTTATGTCTCAGGGCAGTATTAGTAGTGCCCGAACCAATTCTCTTTGTCAGACTTATGTCAAACACCATCAGTGTATTTCCTGATGTGGTAGTGATATTTGTTTTGGATATGGCAAGCTAGGCCACTAAGTCAGAGATTGCCCTTAGATAGGTTCTTAGAGTTAGCAGAACCATTCCTCAGCTTAGATCGATCGCCTAAATCAGCAGGGTGCCCTTTCCAGTGCTAGTAGTGGGTAACGCCCAAACAAAATTTATGCTCTCTAGTCTCGGGAATATCAGGAAAATTCTCCTGATGTGGTTACTAGTACGTTATAGATTTTTCACTTGTATGTTTATGCTTTGCTAGATCCATTAGAATTTTTGTTCTTTGTTACTCCTTATTTAGAGGTTGATTTCAGAGTCAGCCCTGAAATTCTAGTAGAGCCCTTTTTAGTCTCTTCCCCAGTGTGTAAAACTATTATAGCCCAACGGGTATACAGGAACTGCCCGATTGTGATATCTCAGAAACTTACATCAGCAGACTTAGTCAAATTAGAGATGACCAATTTTGATATCATTCTTGGCATGGATTGGCTTCAATCTTGCTATTTCATAGTTGACTATAGAAATAGAGTTTTCTAGTTTAAATTTATGAATGGACCTGTCCTAAAATGGAGGGGTAGTACTTCAGCTTTCAGAGGTCAGCTTATTTCCTACCTTCGGGCAAGGAAAATAACATCTAAAGTATGTGTCTATCATCTTGTTTGAGTTAAGAACACTAGTTCTGAAAATCCCAGTATTGAATCAGTCCCAGTTGTAAATGAATGTTCAGATGTCTTTCCCAAAGATATTATAGGAAATCCTCCCGAAAGGGAAATAGACATCGACATTGATCTTCTCCCAGAAACTCAGCCTATATCTATTCTGCCATATATAATGGCACCAACAGAACTTAGAGAATTGAATGAGTTGTTGGAGGATCTTTTAGATAAGGGATTCATCAGACCCAGTTTTTTTCCATGGGGTGCACTAGTCTTATTCGTGCGAAAGAAAGATAGTTCTCACAGAATGTGCACTGATTACCATCAATTTAATAAAGTCACAGTCAAGAACACGTATCCATTTCACAGAATTAATGACTTGTTTGACCAACTAGATGGTGCTAGCTATTTCAGTAAGATAGACCTCAGATCGGGCTATCATCAGCTTAGAGTCAGGGAATATGACATTCCAAAAATAGCCTTCCATACTTGGTATGGTCATTTCAAATTCTTACTCATGTCCTTTTTTCTTACCAATGCCCCAAGAACTTTATGGACTTGATGAACCATGTGTTCAAGCAGTACTTGGATATTTTCATCATAGTGTTTATAGATGATATACTTGTCTATTATCGCAGTTAGCATGATCATGCAGACCATCTCAGAACAGTGCTTCAGACTCTCAAAAATCATCAGTTCTTTGCTAAGTTTAGTAAGTGTGAATTTTGGCTAAGGTCAGTAGCATTTCTTGGAAATATCATTTCTGATGATAGAATTAGAGTAGATTATCAAAAGACCGAAGAAGTGAGAAACTAGCCAAGACCTGTCTCTCCATTAGATATTAGGAGTGTCTTGGGTTTGACTGGCTATTATAGATGATTTGTTGAGCGATTCTCTTCTATTGTATCCCCTACATCCAGATTGACTTAGAAGAAAGTCAAGTTTTAGTGGTCAAATCCTTACGAGAGGAGTTTTCAAAAGTTGAAGACTCGACTTAACTCAGTTCCAGTCCTAGCTCTTCTAGATAATTCAGATAGGTTTTTGGTGTACTATGATACCTCTATAGTAGTTTTGGGTTGTGTCCTCATGCATTATGGTAAGGTCATAGCTTACACCTCCAGACAGCCTAAACACCATAAGAAAAATTATCCAACTCATGATCTTGAGTTAGCAGCCATAGTATTTGCCTTAATGATTTGGAGGCATTATTCATACGGTGTTTATGTATATGTGTTCACAGATCATAAAAGTGTTCATTATATATTCTCTCAGAAAGATCTTAACCTTTGTCATAAAAGGTGGTTAGAACTCTTGAAAGACTATGACATGAGTATCCTTTATCATTCGGGCAAGGCCAATGTAGTGGCTGTCTCTCTTAGTAGTCTATCTATGGGTAGTTTTTATTATGTTGAGGACAGTAAGAAAAAGCTAGCTTAGGAAGTCCATCAGCTTGCCAGACCAGGTATTCAATTAGTCGATAAAAAAGAGGGTGATATAGGGGTTTAGAGTATTTTAGAATCATCTCTAGTTTGTGAGGTAAAAGAAAAGTAAGGTAGAGATCCCAGTCTAGTGAGGTTGAAAGAGTCAACCAAGGATTAAAAAGTAGAGGTTTTCTCCCAAGGGGAAGATGGTGTATTGCATTTTTCGGGTCATCTATTTGTTCTTGGTGTAGAGGACTTGAGGAAACAAATTCTTTCAGAAGCGCATGGGGCACATTAATCTATTCATCCAGGGGCCACAATGATATACCGCAAATTACGAGAGATCTATTGTTGGAGTAGGATGAAGAGAGATATTGCAAAGTTTGTGGCTAGGTGATCTGCATATCAGCATGTTAAGATAGAGAATCAGAAGCCTACAGGGTCCTTGCTGGATTTCAGTATTCCTAATTAGAAGTGGGAAGAAGTAAATATGGACTTCATGGGTTTTCCTCACACTCGTCATCAGCATGATTTAGTTTGGGTCATTTTAGACAGGATAAACAAATCAGATCATTTTCTTCCAGTTCTTACCTCTTATTCAGCCAAAGATTGCACCAAATTCTATATTAGGGAGTTGGCCAAATTACACGGTGTTCCATTATCTATTATCTCAGAAAGAGGTACCTAGTTCACCAATCATTTTTGGAAAGCGTTCCAAAAAGGTTTTGGTACCCAAGTTCATCTCAGTACAACCTTTCATCCTCAAAAAGATTGTCAAGTAGAAAGGACCATTTAGACTTTCGAATATATGCTAAGTGCGTTTCCAATATATTTCAAGGGTAGTTGGGATTACCACTTGCCTTTGATTAAGTTTGTATACAGCAATAGGTATTATTCCACCATTCAAATGGCTCTATTCGAAGCTCTCTATGGTAGGAGATATAGATCTCTATTCAGTTGGTTTGAAGTTAGTGAGGATTCAGTTATGGGGCCTGACTTAGTATTCAATACCTTAGAAAAAGTTCAGTTGATTAGAGAAAGACTCCACGCTGCTCAAAGCCAGCAGAAGTCTTATGCAAATGTGCATAAAAAAGATCTTATGGTCGAGATTGGTGACTATGTCTATCTAAAAATCTTTCCCATGAAGCGAGTGAAGAGATTCGGCAAGAAGGGAAAGCTCAGTACCCGATATATCTGTCACTTTATAATTCTTAGTGGCTTCAGTAAAGTGGCTTATGAGCTCAATTTGCCTTCAAATCTAGCCTCAGTCCATCCAGTTTTCCATATCTCTTTGCGCAAAGAGTTCATAGGTCACCCAACAATTGTAGTCCCTATTCAGAGCATAGATATTTAGAATAGCCTCTCTTATGAAAAGATTCCAGTCGAAATCTTTGACTATCAGACTCGTAGACTGAGAAAAAAAAAAGTCCCTCTAGTCAAAGTTCTTTGGCGAAATAAGTCCATTGAGGGTGATACTTGGTATGAAGAAGCGGACATGCGTACCAAGTATCCTCACCTCTTCTGTGCTAACTCAAACTCAGTGCACGGTAATAGTTGTCCTTAAGCTTTAAGTTTTATGTTCCAATTTTAGCCAATACTTGGTATCTAGTTCATGATCATAATTATATTATAAACTCAATATCGATTACCATTGCATATTCAATCATGTATTCATGTATCAGTTCAGTCATATAATCATGCATCAGTTATGTAATCTCATTATGAGAAACTCTATTTATTAGAACACTCAGCCATGCATTCATGAATCAGTTACACATGCACCAGATATGCATGCTCAGTATAATGTATTCAGTTATAAGTCATATCAGTCATGGATTCATGTTTCAGTTGTTCATGTTTAGTATGTACGATACTTTATCTTTTCTCCCTTCTCAGTTACTCTCATTTGAGGGGAATATTCTTAAGGGGGAGATATTGTAAGACCCCGTAAAATCCTAAAGCTTAATTCAGTCCTTTAAGCTTGTCAAGCGGTCCTAGACTTAGAAAATTCTAGCTAGGTTCCCAGACTTATCCTATTATTGGCCTTTGAAAGTTAGTAATCTCATTTAGCCACCTTAATGTCCTTTAATGGTCCGTATTTTTATTAATTCATGATCAGCAAGTTCAATAGGTGTTCCTTGACTAGTTTAATAGTTTTTAGAACACCTTTAGATCATGTTCGTAGTCCCAAAATAGTGGACCAACGCGATCATGGAGAGTCGTATCTCTAATCCCATTGGTCAACATATGTGCAGGCTGCCAGAGCAAAAACTTATAAGGCTCGACGTGATCATGGCGCAATGCGTTGAGTATCACGTCATAGCCATCAACGTGCCACGTTGGTTGTAGCATCGGCACGCAGTTTTTAGTCATTAAATAACTGTGTCCTCAAGGGAAAAAGGGTCAATTTCGCACCCCTTTGCAGATGTGGATCCAATTTCTAGAATTTCATTAGTTGTTTTCAAAAATCATCCATCCAAGGTATGCATAGTGTTTATTTATGGATTTCTTTCATCCATAGAGCTCAAGAACCCTATTTCAAATTATAAATCATGATGTTTATGTTGTTGTTTATTTTTTAACCATATTTATCTTTTTGTACGCTTACCAATTTAGAATCTTTATGTGTTTTTCATGAACTACGATATCATGCAAGTTAAAATCCATGAATGAAGTTGTTTATGATGTGTAATTTGATGACTACAAATATTCCCTAAGTTGTGCATGTATGGTATAAAATGCCTAAGAGGATAGAAATTGTATATTATAGCTTAATTGTGACCCATATGATAAATGTATGTTTTATATTGAAATGACTCCCATGCTATTGTGGTGCAATGTACATATCTGTTGGAATTCTCATGATGTTAGACTATGAAATTATGACACTGATTGTATGCATTCCTACCATGTTCAAGATTATGACAACCATGTACTTTATGAAATTCCTAATTTTTATATTGTGGATTGTTGGTCACATATTCAAGAATGTCATGCCTTGTTAGTTTCCTTCTATTGAGCCCTAGGGTACTTCTACCCGACAATTTAGTTGTTTGCCTAGAGCCAGTGTCATGTTTTCAAGGTACTCTTGGTCAAGCCATGATCCATATAACTCAGTCAGTCATATGACTCAGGAAAACTCAATAAAATCAGTAATTCTAGAAACCTCAGAAAGCTCAGTAATTCACTAATCTTAGTAGTATTCCGTCAGTAAATAGATCTCAATAAACCCAGTCCAGTTCAGTTCAAATAATCATGTTCAGTGTCTATTCAAATGGGAGTAGGATTTAGAACTGAGTGAACCTAAGGATAGAAACTCACCTGCCTGTTGAGGTTGTGATTCTTATAAGAAATCCTTGAATTCAAGAACTACGTAGCAACCGTAGGTTAAGACATCAACCTGCCAATCGAGGGTTGATGAGGTGTATTAACCTGTCAGATGAGGGTACCACCATTCTTATTAGAGTACCTACTAGGTGAGTGTCACTCACAGCTTGTCCTTACCAGTGGCGCGGTATTGGGACCTTTCTAATTGGGGTTACAGATTGGACCCCAACTTAGCTATATTTCTTTATTTGGGGCATGTCGATTAGATGACTATTTCCTATAGTTACATTTTCAGTCTTAGTCTTAGTAATAGAACTCGAATAGTTCAATAGAACTCAAGGCCGTCAGATACAGTCTCTCAGCTCAGTACAGAACTCAGCTTGTTCCGTCAAAACTTGGACTGTTAGACACAGTCCCTCAGTATCAGTTATATCAGTTACCTTTAACTTATGTTATTAGTATTCAAACTCAGTAGTTAGTATCATCACGAATTCTTTTATAGTCACTTATTCAAGCATGTATTCTCGCATTCATCTTATATATTCAGTTAACATTATTGATGCAATTGAAGCCTTGCATTCAGCCCACATCATTTACATACTAGTACATTCAATCATACTATGCATTTGTGCTATGGTGTTGTATACCAAAGGTTTGGGAGTATAAGTTCCAGAACATCCTTAGTAGATCAGACATTCAGCAGCCAGATTAGTAGTGAGTCCTTATCATTTGAAGATAGCTTGATTATTTTATTACTTTATTATTTCAGTAGTTCAGAATTAGTTGGGGACATATCCCAACAACTCCATAGTTTTTAGATAGTTTAGAGGCTTCCAGTCTACATTATCTTCAGATAGTTTATTTCAGTTTTTGTTTAGGTATAGATATACCGTACTCTCAAATGTTATGTTTTATCAGTTATTTAAAACTTATGGACTCTCAAGCTTTATTTCCATATTTATACACTATATTCTGTAGTGTTCAGGTATAGATATCAATCATGGGTTAGCTTGTGGTCTTTTGGGATCATAAGCACTGTGTAGCATTCTGGGTATCAGATTTGGGGCATTACAAACCTTGAATCAAATTTTAAGGTTCAGCAGTGTCCTAGGTAGTCTGGAAGTCGCATCTATTAGAGTCTTGTACATGGGTGTGTTGCATTCCACATTTATGTGCAGGAGGCTATAAGATGTTTTAGAAATAGTTTCTAATCTTTTGGTGTTCATGTTATACAAGTGAGTATAATCTTAAGTTAATCTCTTAGTCTAATCCTTTTCTCTTTAATTTACAGAGTACGCCTCCCTAAAAGAGATCTGGAAATTAGTTAGACCCTCAGCCCGACAATACTTTGGGCGAACATTTCTCTCATGCAGAGTTTATAGTTGCATTCACTACTCTTGCTTAGTCAATTTCTTCTCAGAATGAATGACCAACTATCATTCTGGCCAACCCAATGGCCAAGTAATCTGTAGCCAGGATTCAAGATTTCACACAAATGAAACCTCCATCCTTTTATGTGTCTAAGTTAGAAGAGGATTCTCAGTAGTTCTTAACCAAGTTCAAAAATTTACAGACATCATGGGGGTTACTTCTAGTGAGAGTGATGAACTAGTTGCATATTAGTTACAGGACGTTACTTACAGTCGGTTCAAATAGTGGCAGTCAAGGAGGTCAGTTGATGCCGGATCCATAGAGTGGGGGTAGTTTGTCACCAAATTCCTATATAGATTTATTCTACCTTAGCTAGGGCAACATGATGGTGAAAGAGTATTCTCTGAAGTTTAATCAATTAGACAGATAGGCTCCTTATGTAGTTGCACATAGCTGGGCCAAAATGAGTAAGTTATTTTCTAGGGTCAACAATAGTGTGGTGAATGAGTGTAGGTCTGCAATGTTAAATAATGACATAAACGTAGCTAGGCTTATGACCCATGTTCAGTCGATAGAAGAGAAAATGATTATGATGAGAGAGAAGCAGAATAAGAGAGCAAGGATAGGTAGTGTCAACTTTACTCAGCCTAAGTCAGAGGGAGGAAACCATTCTTAGTTTTTTCCTAAGTCATCAATTCTAGCTCCTTCTTTAGCTAGTGCTCTAGCGTTGAAATTCAGGTAAAATAGCAAAGATAGGGTGCCTGACTTTAAGTCTCAGGGCAGTATTAGTAGTGCCCAAACCAATCCTCTTTGTCAAACTTGTGGCAAACACCATCAGGGTATTTCCTGATGTGGTAGTGATATTTGTTTCGGATGTGGAAAGCTAGGCGACTAAGTCAGAGATTGCCGTTAGATAGGTTCCTAGAGTTAGCAGAACCGTTCCTCAGCTTAGATCGATTACCCAAATCAGCAGGGTGCCCTTTCCAGTGCTACTAGTGGGTAACGCCCAAAAAAAATTTATGCTCTCTAGTCTTGGGAAGATTAGGAAAATTCTCCCGATGTGGTTACTAGTACGTTATAGATTTTTCACTTGTATGTTTATGCTTTGCTAGATCCAGAAGAATTTTTGTTCTTTGTTACTCCTTATTTAGAGGTTGATTTTAGAGTTAGCCTTGAAATTCTAGTAGTGCCCTTTTTAGTCTCTACCCGAGTGTGTAAAACTATTATAGCCCAACGGGTATACAAGAACTGCCTGATTGTGATAACTCAGAAAGTTACATCTGCAGATTTAGTCAAATTAGAGATGACCAATTTTGATGTCATTCTTGGCATGGATTGGCTTCAATCCTGCTATTTCATAGTCGACTGTAGAAACAGAGTTGTCTAGTTTAAATTTCTGAATAGACCTATCCTCAAATGGAGGGGTAGTACTTCAGCTTTTAGAGGTCAGCTTATTTCCTACCTTCGGGCAAGGAAAATAATATCTAAAGTATGTGTCTATCATCTTGTTTGTGTTAGGAACACTAGTTCTGAAAATCCCAGTATTGAATCAGTCCCAGTTGTAAATGAATGTTCAGATGCCTTTCCCAAAGATCTTCTAGGAACTCCTCCCGAAAGGGAAATAGACATTGACATTGATCTTCTCCCAGAAACTCAGCCTACATCTATTCCGCCATATATAATGGCACCAACAGAACTTGGAGAATTGAATGAGTTGTTGGAGGATCTCTTAGATAAGGGATTCATCAGACCCAGTTTTTCCCCATGGGGTGCACTAGTCTTATTCGTGCGAAAGAAAGATAGTTCGCACAGAATGTGCACTGATTACCATCAATTTAATAAAGTCACAGTCAAGAACACGTATCCACTACAAAAAATTAATGACTTGCTTGATCAACTTGATGGTGCCAGCTCTTTCAGTAAGATAGACCTCAGATCGGGCTATCATCAGCTCAGAGTCAGGGAATATGACATTGCAAAAATAGCCTTCCAAACTTGGTATGTTCATTTCAAATTCTTACTCATGTTCTTTTTTCTTACCAATGCCCCAAGAACTTTCATGGACTTGATGAACCATGTGTTCAAGCAGTACATGGATATTTTCATCATAGTCTATTCTCGCAGTAAGCATGATCATGCAGACCGTCTCAGAACAGTGCTTCAGACTCTCAGAAATCATCAATTCTTTGATAAGTTTAGTAAGTGCAAATTTTGGCTAAGTTTAGTAGCATTCCTTGGAAATATCATTTCTGATGATGGAATTAGAGTAGATTATCAAAAGACTGAAAAAGTAAGAAACTAGCCAAGACCTGTCTCTCCATCAGATATTAGGAGTTTCTTGGGTTTGACTGGCTATTATAGACGATTTGTTGAGGGATTCTATTCTATTGTATCTCCTATATCCAGATTGACATAGAAGAAAGTCAAGTTTCAGTGGTCAAATCCTTACGAGAAGAGTGTTCAATAGTTGAAGACTTGACTTAACTCAGTTCCAGTCCTAGCTCTTCTAGATAATTTAGATAGGTTTTTGGTGTACTATGATACCTCCAGAGTAGGTTTGGGTTGTGTCCTCATGCATCAAGGTAAGGTCATAGCCTATACCTCCAGACAGCCTAAACACCATAAGAAAAATTATCCAACTCATGATCTTGAGTTAGCAGCCATAGTATTTGCCTTAATGATTTGGAGGCATTATTCGTACGGTGTTTATGTATACGTGTTCACAGATCATAAAAGTCTTCATTATATATTCTCTCAGAAAGATCTTAACCTCTGTCATAAAAGGTGGTTAGAACTCTTGAAAGACAATGACATGAGTATCCTTTATCATTCGGGCAAGGCCAATGTAGTGGCCAATGCTCTTAGTACTCTATCTATCGGTAGTGTTTATTATGTTGAGGACAGTAAGAAAAAGCTAGCTTAGGAAGTCCATCATCTTGCCAGACCAGGTATTCACTTAGTCGATACAAAAGAGGGTGATATAGGGGTTTAGAGTATTTCAGAATAATCTCTAGTTTTTAAGGTAAAAGAAAAGTAAGGTAGGGATCCCAGTCTACTGAGGTTGAAAGAGTCAACCAAGGATTAAAAATTAAAGGTTTTCTCCCAAGGGGAAGCTGGTGTATTGCATTTTTAGGGTCATCTATTTGTTCTTGGTGTAGAGGACTTGAGGAAACAAATTCTTGTAGAACTGCATGGGGCACATTAATCTATTCATCCAGGGGCCGCAATGATATACCACAAATTACGAGAGATCTATTGGTGGAGTGGGATGAAGAGAGATATTGCAGAGTTTGTGGCTAGGTGATCTACATATCAGCAAGTTAAGATAGAGAATCAGAAGCCTACAGGGTCCTTGTAGGAGTTCAGTATTCCTAATTAGAAGTGGGAAGAAGTAAACATGGACTTCACGGGTTTTCCTCATACTCGTTATCAGCATGATTCAGTTTGGGTCATTGTAGACACGATAAACAAATCAGATCACTTTTTTCTAGTTCTTACCTCTTATTCAGCCAAATATTGTACCAAATTCTATATTAGGGAGTTGGCCAAATTACACGGTGTTCCATTATCTATTATCTCAGAAAGAGGTACCTAGTTCACCAATCATTTTTGGAAAGCGTTCCAAAAAGGTTTTGGTACCCAAGTTCATCTCAATACAGCCTTTCATCCTCAAAAAGATTGTCAAGCAGAAAGGACCATTTAGACTTTCGAAGATATACTAAGGGCGTTTATAATATATTTCAAGGGTAGTTAGGATTACCACTTGCCTTTGATTAAGTTTGTGTATGGCAATAGCTATCATTCCACCATTCAAATGGCTACATTCGAAGCTCTCTATGGTAGGAGATACAGATCTCTATTCAGTGGGTTTGAAGTTAGTGAGGATTCAGTTATCGGGCCTGACTTAGTATTCAATGCCTTAGAAAAAGTCCAGTTGATCAGAGAAAGACTCCACGCCGCTCAAAGCTAGCAGAAGTCTTATGCAGATGTGCATAAAAAGGATCTTAATTTCAAGATTGGTGACTATGTCTATCTAAAGATCTCTCCCATGAAGCGAGTGAAGAGATTCGGCAAGAAGAGAAAGCTCAGTACCCGATATATCTGTCACTTTATAATTCTTAGTCGCTTCAGTAAAGTAGCTTATGAGCTAAATTTGCCTTCAGATCTAGCCTCAGTCCATCATGTTTTCCATATCTCTTTGCACAAAGAGTTCATAGGTGACCCAACAATTGTAGTCCCTATTCAGAGCATAGATATTTAGAACAACCTCTCTTATGAAAATATTCCAGTAGAAATCTTTGACTATCAGACTCGTAGACTGAGAAAAAAAAAGTCCCTCTAGTCAAAGTTCTTTGGCGAAATAAGTCCATTGAGGGAGATACTTGGTCAGAAGAAGTGGACATGCGTACCAAGTATCCTCACCTCTTCTGTGCTAACTCAGACTCAACCAAAGGTAATAGTTGTCCTGAAGCTTTAAGTTTCATGTTCTAATTTTAGCCAATACTTGGTATTTAGTTCATGATCATAATTCCATTATAAATTCAATATCGATTACCATTGCATATTCAATCATGTATTCATGTATCAGTTTAGTCATATAATCATGCATTATTTATGTATTCTCATTATGAGAAACTCTATTTATTAGAACACTCATCCATGCATTCATGAATCAGTTACACATGCACCAGATATGCATGCTCAGTATAATGTATTCAGTTATAAGTCATGTTAGTCAAGGAATCATGTTTTAGCTGTTCATGTTTAGTATGTATGATACTTTATCTTTTCTCCCTTCTCAGTTAGTCTCATTTGAGGGGGAATATTCTTAAGGGGGAGATATTGTAAGACCCCGTAAAATCCTAAAGCTTAATTCAGTCCTTTAAGCTTGTCCAGGGGTCCTAGACTTAGAAAATTCTAGCTAGGTTCCCAGACTTAGCCTATTATTGGCCTTTGAATGTTAGTAATCTCATTTAGCCACCTTAATGTCCTTTAATAGTCCGTATTTGTATTAATTCATGATCAGGAAGTTCAATAGGTGTTCCTGGACTAGTTTAAGAGTTTTTGGAACACGTTTAGATCATGTTCGTACTCCCAAAATAGTGGCCCAACACGATCATGGAACATGGCATCTCTAATCACGTTGGTCAACATTTGTGCAGGCTGCCAGAGCAAAAACTTTTAAGGCTCGACGTGATCATGGCACAATGCATTGAGTATAACGTCATAGCCATCAACGTGCCACGTTTCCTGTAGCATCGGCACGCAGTTTTTAGTCATGAAATAACTGTGTCCTCAAGGGAAAAATGGTCAATTTTCCACTCCTCTATAAGTCTAAAACATGGGATTAAGACTAATTCAACCTAAATACACTTATCTCTCTCAAAATCCATCAAGAACAAGCATAGTGTTTTCAACTGAGGATCTAATTTCCATAATTTCACTATTTGTTTTCATGAATCTTCCATCTAAGGTATGCATAGTGTTTATTTATGGATTCCTTTCATCCATAAATCTCAAGAACCCTATTTCAAATTATAAATCATGATGTTTATGTTGTGGGTTATTTTGTAAGCATGTTTATCTTGTTGTACGATTCCTAAGTTGGAATCTCTATGTGTTTTTCATGAGACTACGTTAGCATGGAAGTTGAAATCTAGGAATTGAGTTATTTATGATGTGTAATTTGATTATTACACCTATACCCTAATTTGTTCATGAATAATGTTTGATAAAATGCCTAAGAGGATAGACATTATGTATTATAGATTAATTGTGACCCATATGATAAATGTATATTTTACCCTTATGTTCAAATGACTCCCATGCTATTGTGGTGCAATGTAGATATTTGTTGGAATGCTCATGATGTTATAGTATGAAATTATGACATTAATTCTATGCATTCCTACCACGTACAACATTATGATAACCATGTACAACATGAAATCCACAACTTATTGATTTATGGATTGTTGGTCACGTATTCAAGAATGTCATGCCTTTCAAGTTATGTTCTATCGAGTGTAGGGGGTACATGTAGCCAACAATTTAGCTGTGGGCCTAGAGCCAGTGTTATATTTTCAACATACTCTTGGTCAAGACATGATCCATAGAACTCAGTCAGTCATGTGACTCAGGAAAACTCAGTAAACTTAGTAATTCCAGAAACCTCAGAAAGCTCAGTCATTTAGTAATCTCAGTAGTATTCCTTCAGTCAACAAAACTCAATGAATTCAGTCCAGTTCAGTTCAAATAAACATGTTCAGTGTTTATTCAGATGGGAGAAGGATTTAGTACCGAGTGAACCCAAGGATTGAAACTCGCCTGCCAGTTGAGGGTGTGATTCTTAGAAGCAATCTTTGCATTCCAGAACTACATAGTCAGCGTAGGTTGAGACATCAACCTGCCAGTCGAGGGTTGATGAGGTGGCTTAACCTATAAGATGAGGGTCCCACCGTTCTTATTAACTTACTTTCCATATGAGGGTCACTCATAGCTTGTCCTTACCAATGGCGTGGTATTGACACCCTTCTAATTGAGGTTATAGATTGGACCCCAACTTAGCTATATTGTTTTATTCGGGTTATGTTAGTTAGATGACTATTTCCCACAGTTATAATTTTAGTATCAGTCTTAGTAACATAACTCAGATAGCTCGACAGAACTCAGGACTGTCAGATACAGTCAGTTAGCTCAGTATGAAACTCAGCTAGTTTCATCAAAACATAGACTGTCAGACACAATCATTCAGTATTAGTTATATCAGTTACCATTAACTCATGTTATCAGCATTTTGACTTAGTAGTCAGTATCATCACGAATTCAGTTACAGTTAGTTATTGATGCATGTATTCTCACGTTCATCTTATAGAGTCAGTTAGCATTGTTCATGTATTTGAAACCTTGCATTCACCCCACCTCACTTGCATACCAGTACTTCCAATTGTACTGACTCATTTGCACTATGCTGTTTTATACCATAGGTTCAGAAGTACGAGCTCCAGAGCATCCTTAGTAGATCAGACGTTCAACAGCCAGACTAGCAGTGACTTCTTATCTTTCAAGGATAGCATGATTATTTTATTATTTTATTATTTTAGTATTTTGGAGGTAGTTGGGTACATTTTCCATCAACTCCAATGTTTTTAGACAGTTTGGAGGCTTCCAGGCTATAGTATATTCAGACAGTTTATTTTAGCTTTTGTTTTGGTATTGATATACCATACTCTCAGATGTTATGTTTTATCAGTTATTTAAATCTTATGGCCTCTCAGCCTTTGTTCTACATTTATAGAGTATATGATGCAGTGTTCAGGTACAGATATCAGTCATGGATTAGCTTGTGGCCTTTCGGGGTCATGAGCACCGTGCAGTATTTCGAGTATCAGATTCGGGGCATTACAGAAGATCATCCATGGTATAGCTTTCTTGTTATGATTATTTGTCACCCTGATAGGGTATGGTTCATGAGTAGTGCACTATGGATAGTAATTGTATTGATAATATAGATTTGTCAAGATAAATAATGCTTAGGCCCACAGGCATGGAGTTTTGATAGATAAAATATAGATTTAATGTAATAGGGAGATAATTGTGTGTTATTATGACAATTTATGAATCCTTAATAGGTATTCTATGTTTGTAAGATTCCATGGTGGATTTTATTGGGAATTACGTGAATATTGACGATAATGAGACTATGGGAGCTTATATTATAGTGATTTGATCTAAATACCAAAAGGTGAACTTGATACTATGTGTACTAGAAATACGGGATAATCTTACTTAAAAATTGTGATGATATCTAATTTTGTTATAAGGAGGTAGTCACATAATTTAAGAGCCAAAAGTGAGGTTAGGAAAAGGGATGGAAAGTAAAGTGTATGAAGGTTTATGACTAGAACTAGATTATAAGTTGAATAGACTAAATGATTGGCTAATGGAATAGGATCTAAAACCTACTAATGAATTGAATGTAAGGGTTTCTAGATAATAACAATATTCCAAATCTAGATATAAATAAAGGAGGATTGGATTAGTTAATGAATGTTGAACTAGAGTATAAAATCCATTGGATTGAATGTGTACTCCTAAAATGAACCTTTTAATTGATGATTATGGCTTGACAATGCTTACATAAATAAGAATTGTTCTTCAAACATGCTATAATTGATGAAACTGATGAATTTATCTACTTGTGATTTTCTATGTTAAACAATGAATGTTTCTTACATGAAATGATTAACTCAAGTTGACCAAATGTTTGGGTGCTTGTCTATTTTTCAATGCATTGTTAAGGAAGGTAATTGTTAAATCATATCCTTAGTGTTAATCACATATATGAGGTTATATTAAAGTCTTGTTGACTATACAAATATGATTGCTTATTCTCATCGTTGTTGTGATATATGTTATTTTTGTGGTATGCACCGGTACTTGGATATCTCCATGAGATTTACCAATATTATACATTAGTTGACTTAGGTACCATTCCTGTATAGTATCTACGATTCATTAGTTGGCTCGAGTAACATGAAAATATATTAGATAGACAACAACTCATCCCTTGCAGGTGTTTGCTAGTGGGCAACCATAAGACCCTTAACATGAGTTTACAAGGTATTAATGAGTGTAATGGTACCTTGAGTTGAATGATTTTAATTTTTTTTCCAAGACCCAAGACTACCCCCTTGTCGTAACACAATGCTAAAATTCATGAGTGACCCCAAGCTAACCCACTGCCAGCTTAACACTAAGAATACTGAAGTGATAATACACGAGTAGAAGCTAAACTGGAAAAACTGATAAAATATTTATGAAATACTAAATATCAACCAAAACTAGAATAGAGTTGTTTAAAAAAACCAGCATACTGATATATAACTAACTATCTGTTTGAAAGATTCTACTCATATGACCTATTGGGACAAGCCCCCAACTAACACGAAATGACTGAAACTAAAAGAAAACTGAAAAATAAATAATGATAAATAGTCCTCAAGTGATGGGGACTGGTAAAATACTATGACTAATATGGTACAGAAGTGTGAGATGTGAGATGGGAAAACTAACCAATAAAAGCTGAAAATAAATGCATGAAACATGATAAACTGATGCAATACCAAGTATAAACACGTACTAAGTTAAAACTGAATAACTGAATACAAGGTCATGGAAAATCTGAAAATTGAACCATAAATTGTGGACTATGGTAGCTAACATTAACCAGCATACCTCAATTTAAGAAAACCAAGTCCCAACCTATAACCCTAGTTGGATGGTTGTTTAGTACCTTGCAAAGGGTACTAACACTAGCTGGCGTGGCTTTACTAAATTGATGCACCGAAGGAAAAGGTTGTCAGTCCTCAACTAGCGGGTGACCCCTTATGACCTACGGTGGTGCCATAGTTCTGAAACTTAGGGACTTCTACTAATGGTCTCAGTCCTAACTGACGGTTGAGACTTCACCCTTACATTCGCTTGGTGCTAAGTACTACTCCCAACTGAATGACATATAGTTGAATGCTCAATATAGTAATATTATAAAATTAACCATATATGCATAGTTTGAAGTGCTCAAGAACATATAAATTGATATATGCATGAACTCCTAGTTATCGGGTGTTCATAACCCACCAAATCTAAATAAAATAACTAAATATGATAATATTAAAATGTAAAATAATAGGGAGTGTCATGGCTCAAACCCAAGAATTAACAATGTTTACCAATATAAAGAGATATCATAATTCTAGAAGGATTTTTAAACTTATGAGGAAATACATATAAATGGTTGAATTCATGAATTAAACTGAAAAATTATGAAACTCATGTTTTTCATGGAACACTCAAATTGAAAGGTGAATTTAACTTGCAAATTGGAGGAAATCATTGGGACTTAATGTGTGAAAGGAACCTATTGATGAAATCCCTATGCCTGGAGATGAATTTCTTGAAGAACTCCTTCGAGTTTGTGCTTGATGTTGAGAAAGCCAACTTTGCCTTTGGAGAAGAGAAAATCACCCTTTTTCAAGTGTCAATGGAATTTATCACTTCATGAGGAATTTGGGGCATTTTCCCTTATATTCAAGCCTTAGAAAAACCTAAACGGTGTGTATTTTGTGTTTAAAGAGTGGGAAAAGACCAAAAAACCCTTCTAAATTCATTTAGATTTTTTTTTGGAATCAATAGCGACAGTTAAGGGTACAACTCTTTGGGCTGGACCACTAGTTGTAGCCTGAAGTTGTGAACTGAAGATCTAAGTGTTTATTCTTTACTACTATTATAATAGATTCTTCCTAATGACTCATTTAGTCTAATCACGAGTAGAGATTAAAAGCATAGTCAAGGGACTTAATTCATTTGTTTTTTACTTTTGTTATGACGAGTAGGCCTTACGACTTGTTTAGACAGATAAATAGTCGTATGCTGGAGTCTTCACACTGAACAAATTTTCTGGATCATCACTATTGTGGCGGCAAGTCATCCTGATGACTCACTTAGTTTGACAATGAGTTAGAGGCATCATCATTGGTAGATTGACAGTGCCTTAGTAAGTTGGCCACGACTTTTGACAATGATATCAAATTGAGGTGAAACTGGTGGTTGTGGAAAACTAATTCAATTATACATATGTTGGTGAGTCTAGATCTTTAAGCTTAGGGTATTATAACATCTCCTCCTTGGAATCATTTGTCCACAATGAAACTGACTAGGCTAAAGTACTAAGGGAAAAGCTGATATTTTACACTGAACTCCTATGAGCTGAACCATGGACTGATAAGTTCATCTATAACTGTTATATGGACCCAAACAAATTCATGGTATGACTTTGAAATAGCTGGATGTACTGAGATAGAAAAGGAAGAATTTATCAATTAAGAAAACTATTACCTCAGGTTGAAACTTAGTTCGAAGAGAAAATATGGTGGTACTTGGTCATCATATCAGCTTGTGCATCCCAATTAGCTCCCTCAATTGACTGGTTTCTCCATATAACCTTTACCAAAGTGACCTATTTATTCCTTAGCCTATGAATCTAAGGATCAAAGATCTCAATTGGTACCTCTTCATAGGAGAGACTATCTTTCATGCCTACACTCCATAAAGAAACTACTAATGTTGGGTAACCAATGCATTTTTTCAACAAAGAGACTTTGAAGAGTGGATGCACTGATGCTAAATCTATAGGCAACTCCAACTCAGAGGCTTCCTTACAATAACGACTCAAAATCTTATAAGAAACAACATAGTGGAAACTGAGCTTTCCCTTCTTATGTAATCTCTTCACCCCTTTCCTGAGTGAAACCTTTAAGAAGATGAAGTCACTAAGTCAATCTTAAGATCCCTCCTTCTCACATCTATGTAAGAAATAAAATGACTCTGAATTACCCAATTTAACTTTGATACCACATCGTCCTTGAAAGAGGAATGTGGGTGATGAGTAGTAGTGAGCAATTATTTGATATTAGTTATGTCCTTAGAATTATCTTAGAAATAAGGAAGTTATGTGGGTAGCTAAATTTATTGGCATCACCCTAGAAATAACGATCTTCTGTTGAGGTCCTGGGTTGGCGAAACTAGTACTTATGAGGTATTCAATAGAATACATGAGTACAACTTGATGTGTTGTTGAAAGGCTCACATTAAGAGTAAAAATCTAGCATACCCACATCTTTGACTAAGAAACGACTAATTCTCAATCACCCATCCATGTATGATCCCTTGGAAAAGTATAACCCAAAGACTCTTCTCCTATTGGATTGTAATAAACAATTGTCGCTCTTATCTAATTTCATAGGATAATTTTGTTCAACATGTTTAAATTATGCCCCACCACCCATTTTTTATTTTTGAATTTCTTTAAGTGTACATTGTGGGTCAATGATTAGTGACTTTCAATATACATAGGTTTTTAATGCTAAATTATACTCCCCAAGGATTTGATCCCAAATTAAGTTGGGTTACTAGATTGACAACGACCACGTTGCTCTAAAATAATGGAGTAAGTTGAGCTTATCAAACACATAATCTACCCTAATAGACAAGAACACCATCTCTCCATGGGAGAAAACCTCAACCTTCTGATTCTTGACTATTTCTTTCAACCTAAGAAAAATAGGATCATTATGTTGCTTTTCCTTCACCTCAAATACGAAAAAAGATTTGAACTATTCTGAACAAATACATCAAATTTGATTAAATCAACTAAACGAACTCCCAACCTAGAAAGATGATGAACCTCACGAACTAACTCTTTCTTCTCATCGAAAACATTAGCAATGCTCCCAATGTACATTTTGCTAAGGGCGCCAGCCATAACATTTGCCTTACTCGATTGGTAAAAAATGCTCATATCATAATCCTTCAATAACTCCAACCATCTTCTTTGATAAATATTTAGATATTTTTGTTTGAATACATACTCAAAACTTTTCTGATCAGTGAACACATTAATATAAACCCTTTAAAGTTAATGCCTCAAAATCTTTAAGGCAAACACAAGGGCTGCTAACTCGAGATCATAAGTCAGTTAGTTCTTCTCATGAGGCTTGAGTTGTCTAGAGGTATATTCTAAAAAACTAAGAACAACTCTGTAAGTATCAAAATAAACCACAAAACTATCTTAACCCTTTCCTACAGCTAAAACTAGTGAAAAGGTGAGTCGAGCTTCAACTCCTAAAAACTATTTTGACAAGAATCGGACCACTGGAATTTAACTTTCTTCTGAGTCAGTCTGAACATGGGAGAATCAATAGAGGAAAATCCTTTAGCATACCATCTATAGTAACTATCTAAAACCAAAAAACTCATGATATCTAATGGAGTGAAGGGTCTAGGCCAGTTCCTTACTGATTTGGTCTTTTGAGGATCAACTCGAATGCCTTAACTAGAAATGATATGACCAAGGAAAGCTATAATTTAAACTAGAATTCAAACTTGATGAACTTAGAGAATAGTTGGTGATCCTTAATAGTCTACAAGACAATCCTAAAGTGGTCTATGTGTTCATCCTTACTATGAGATTAAACAAAGATGTCATCAATGAAAACTATAACAAATATGTCCAAGTACTACTTGAACACCATATTAATCAAGTCCGTAAAGGCTGCAAGAGAATTAATTGGACCATACTGAGTTTTAAGGTTGTTTTTAGGATGTTATATTCTCTGACCTTGGGCTAATGATAGCCAGATCTGAGGTCTATCTTAGAGAAACAATTGGCACCCTGAAGCTGGTCAGAAAGTCATCAATCATAGGGATGGGATACTTATTCTAAAATTTTGTTTGTTCAACATATGTTAGTCTATGCACATTCTGAGAGAACCATCTTTCTTGTGCACGAAGAGAACTAGAGCAACCTATTAAGAAACACTACGCTAGATATAACCCTTTTATAGGAGATATTTCAATTGTTCCTTCAATTTCTTAAGACTAACTGGAGCCATTATATAAGGTGGAATGGAAATAGGTTGGATATCTAGAAGGAAATTTATTTCAAAGTCCATTCCGTACTAAGGATGATCCGAGAAGATCTTTAAGAAACACTTCGAGAATTTCTTTTGATACTAGAACTAACTAAATACTTGGGGTTTTATACATTGAGTCGTTGACTTGAACTAGATGATAGATGCACCCTTTGGAAATTATTTTCCTTGCCTTAATAAAAGATATAAACCTACCTATATGCACTGAAGCATTAGCCTTCCTCTCTAAGACTGGCTCATTTTGAAACTAAGATTGAACTACTCTATTTGTATAATAAATTATGACATAGCAAGAGTTGACGCAATCCAATCCAAGGATAACATCAAAATCGGTCATATCTAACTCTACTAGGTCGACTAAGGTAACTTTATGTGATGCTGTGATTGGGCAATGTTTGTATACCTTCTTACTGTGATTCAAATATCGACTAAAGTAGAAATGAAGAAGGGTTAAGTGAGGATTTTGAGACTGACACAATAATTTGCTGCTATATAGATAGTCGCAATGGAAAGTATGGCTCTAGGGTCTAATAATGCATAAACATGAATATTAAAAACTTGTAACACGCCAGTGACCACATCAAGAGAATCCTTCTAATACTCTCAAGTCTGAAGGGTATAGAACCTACCCTGATGATGTCCATCAGTAGCACAAGACATGGCACCCTACTAAGCCAGATAACCTACTAGAATTGCTAAAGAGTTGGATTGATTTAGATGATGAACAACCTTACCTTTCTAGACAACAACTAGGAAATCCCTCACTCTATGGCATAGATTTCCATACCCAAAGAAAACATCACTAATTGCCAAAAACTCACCCTTGTGGTTCTTACTATATTTCTTGAAGACTAAGTTAGTGCAAACACGACACACTACCCTGATACTTTAAGCCCAGGGCTCTATATTGAGTATCATGCGTAAACTTGAATATTGGAGAACTAGTAGAAGATAGTGATGGAGTTAAAAATTTCTAATGGAACTGAGAACAATTACTACCATCTAACCTCTATTGAGAGAAATTAAAACTACTAGTTCTTGATCTCTTACTCTCTATTTCATTCTCTTTGATTTTATCCTCTTCAATCTATTGAGCATGGACCATTAATCTGGAAATAGCTATCTCCTTAACCGACATGTAATTTCTATACTTCTTTACCACGTCTATAAAAACACCTGACACAAAGTTGCTCATTCGAGAAATAGATTCAGTAAAAATTGTTGGAGCATACCATCCCTGCCGAGTAAACTTAAGTGAGTACTCTTTTCATACTAGTACTTCCCTAGTTTAGGTTTATGAACTATTTAACTTTAGCTTCCCTTAACTCAAGTGGGAAGAACCTAACCAGAAATGCAGCAACAAACTAATTCCACTCGACCGACCCTGCATCTACACCTCTATTATCCTTCCATTACTTGAATCATATCTATAACAATCCTTGTAGTTGAAAACCATCCAAATTTGTACTCTCATTTTAAGTGACACCCAAGATTTTAGTGACCTTTTGAATACTATCCAAGAACTTCTATGATTCTATTCAGGCTTAGACCTAAAGAATACTGAGGGATTCATCCGAGTGAAGTCTCAGACTCTAGTAACTGCCATATTCATAGCTGGGTTGGCTAGGGAAACAACCTAATGGTTATTATGAGCTATCATAGACTGTGCTAATATTCTAAAAGCAGCCATTAATTCATCATAGAAGACTTGCTAATTAGAGGGTCTTTTAAAACTGACGGTGGTGCTTATTGATTCCCCTTCCTCCTTTCATTAGTTCTCTTGGTAGGTATTTTCTATGGACAAGAAGAGGATAAGTTAGAAAAAGAATTTCAATTTAGTACACACTCAATTGCATGACATGAGTAATGAAAGAAGTGATACTTTCCTAAAACTGTTCATAGCCTCTCACTCATAAGTGTGGAGCATTTCATACGTATGACCAAGAATCTACTTAATGTGTTTCTTAAATAACCTAGGACACTTTAATCCCAGCTCTAATACCAAGTTTGTCATAACCCAAGATTGCCTTTTGTCCTAACACAGTGCTCAGAGTCACGACTGGCCCCATGCTAACTCATGGCCTGGCATAACACTGGGAAGGCTGAAGAGATAATACACTAACAAAAAGCTAGATTGGAATAATAATAATCATCTGAGAAAATTAGAATAGCAGTACATGCTGAGATATAACTAATTATCTGTCTGAAAGACTCCAATTAACACTAACAGAATAAAACTACAAGAGTAAAGGAAAAAATACTGATACTAGTCCCCAAATAATGAGGACTTACCAAAGTATTGTGGCTGATATGGTACATAAGCATTCAAAACTCGATCTGGGTGTTGATCCTCTAAATACATATTATAAGACAATATAGAGCTAGAATAAGATGCGATACGAACTTTGAATGTACTAATTATGTGAGATGAGAAAAAAAATAATATAAGCTAAACAAAAATAAGAAATATGGTAAATTGATGAAAGATCAAGTATAAATATTTACTGAATGGAAACTAAATAACTGAATATAAGGTCATGCAAAATCTAAAAACTAAAATATAAACTGTGGATTGTGAGAGCTAACATTAATTGAAATACCCTAATCGAAGAAAACTGGGGTTCAACATATAACCACAGTTTGATGGATGTTCATTACGTGTCCAATGGTATGAGAATTGGTTGGCGTGGATCCACTAAACAGATGTCCCAAAGGGTTGACGTGTAAGTCCTCAATTGGTGGGAGATGCCATATGGCATACAATGGCATTGTAATTATAAAACTTTCAGTCCTTTACTAATGATATCAATCCTAACTAATGGGTGAACCTTCATCCCTGTGTTTGCTCAATGCTAAGTACTACTACTTACTAAATAACACTAATAACTGAATACTCAATATAGTAATATTCTAAAATTAACAATATATGCATATTCTGAAGTGCTTAAGAACATATAAATTGATGTATGGATGAATTCCTAAGTATCAGGTGTTCATAACCCACCAACTATGAAGAGTATAACGAAATATGACAATCCTAAAATACAAAGATGATAGGGAATTTGATGACTAGAACCCAAAAATTCACAATATTTATCAATATAAGGAGATATCATGAATTAGCGTATTGAAGGATGTTTAAATTTATGGGGAAACATATATATATGGTTGAAGTCTAAAATTAAACAAATGAATTATGAAACTCATGCTTTTCATGGAACCCTAACCTTGAAATGTGGATTTAAATTGGCAATTAGAGAAAATCATTAGGACTTAGTTGGTGGATGGAACCAATTGATGAAATCCCACATACCTAGAGATGAATTTCTTGAAGAACTCCTTGGAATATGTTCTTGAAGTTGAGGAAGCATACTTTTCCTTTAGGGAAGAGAAAGTCGCCCCTTTTCTAAGTGTTAATTAATTTTATGGCTTAATAAGGAATTTGGGGCCTTTTTCCTTGTATTATAGCCTTGGGAAAACCTCAACAATGTGGGTTTGGTTTTTAAAGATTAGTAAGAAAGAAAAAAACTTTTTGAAGTATCATAGAAATTCTTTGGGAACAGTCGTGATGTCTTGAACTATGACTCGGTTGGTCTGACCATGGGTCATGGCTTGAAGTCATGATCAGAAAATCTAAGTGTTAGTGATTAACTACCATAATTCCATGTCCTTCCTGATGACTCATTATGTCTGATGTCGAGTTGTCATGAGGAGTCGTATTATTGTGACGACGGCTCCACCTGAAGACTTATTTAGACTGATAACGAGTTGTATGCTAGAGTCATCGCCACTGGACTAAATTGTCTAGATCTTTATTTTTTTGATGATGAGTAATCCTGATAACTCATTTAGTTTGACAATGACTCATTGTCAGAGGCGTAGTTACTAGAATCTTGATACTGCCTTAGTAAATTGGCCACGATATTTCACTATGATATAGGATTTAGGCAAAACTTGTGGTGCTGGAGAACTAATTAAATTATCGATATGTTAGTGACTCTAGAGCTTAAAACTTGGGGTATTATTTGTTCCTATTTATATTAGTTTCATGATTGGGTTTGTTTATATTATGATTATTGTTTTGGGTTCCTTGAGGGAACCGAGTTTTTATATTGCATAATATATTTGGAATCTAGCATATACTTTGACTCCCTTTGTGGTTCGATTACTTAGCATATATTTGGGATCCTTGTGTGGTCTGGTTACTTGGCATATCTTTGGGATCCTTGTGTGATTTAGTTACTTAGAATATATTTTGAATCCTTATGTGGTCTGATTTCTTGAAATATATTTTGGATTTTTGTCTTATCTTAGCTAATGGTATAAAGGAATGACATATTTTATATTCATGTCTGCTTAATTAAAAATTTGAAATAGGGTGTAACTTATCTTTGTGAGTCAAGGGTTGTTGACTGGGTCTATTATGGTTAGTCATGGTTCTGACTTGGTATATTATCTATATTGACTTATACTTGACTGAATTTCATATTGGTTAGGTAATGGGCAACACAATTGAAGTGATTGTAATAGTTTCCTGGTTGTATTTGTCTCAAAGTTAAGGTTGTCTATCTCACTTTTTATTGAGGTTAATTAAAGTGTAAATGAAATAAATTATCTTATAATAAATACTATGGGTTTAATAAGCGAAAGTTATGATGTATGACACTTGATGTAAATGTGATGAATGAATAATGAAAATAAGAATGGAAATACTCTTAGGTAAAAGGAGGGGTAAAGATAGCATAAGTGGGTGACAGTGATGTGAATTAAATTGTTATGCAAGTTGTTGTTAGAAACCTTGGTAGTTGCACCACATAGTGAGGGACCAGGTCTCTTAAAGTCAATCACAAATGATAGAAAAGTAAAGTATCTATGAAGTGCTGAAAAAAAAGTTTGTGTAGGAAAGTAAAAACACAGAATTTTTACAAGGAAACCCACGAGGGGAAAAACCACGGCTTGCCCTTTCTAGCACCTCAATAAATCAACTATATTCAACCTGTTTATTACAGTCTATATTTTAGCCTACCTCTATGCTCCTTTAGCTTATAGAAACTCTACTATAAGCTAATATTGGTTACTCTACCAAGGACCTTCTCTATTGATTAAATCTAATTAGTCACAAGCTTAGGCAACTCTACCTAAGCATCTCTCTCAACAAACAAAAACACTACTCTTATAGCATGAGTACTTTGATTATGATTAATTTCTATTTAAGCACATCTAAATAGATAAGAACGTGAGCAATGTTGAAATAGGGTTTTTGGTGCCTCTCTTTCTATATTTTTGATTTTGCAAGAAAATATTTAATGAAGAGGAATTTCTTTCCTTTTATAGTTGAGTGATGATTAAGGTTGAAATATCATTGGGCCAACTATCCTAATTAGTACAAAACAACACCTAGAATTTTGTTACACAAGAAGACAAAAATATGCAGACAACGCGTGCCAACTGTAGTTTGCCTTGCACATCCAGGCACCTGGTCCCTTGCGGTTAGCTTCTCATCATTAAAACTACATATAGTTATTTTACCCCTTTTGATGATGACAAACCAACTATACATCTTTGAGCATCAATGCATATTTATCACATTTAATCATTGTGATTACCACCTGAAAATGAATATTCCCCCTACCATTATGCTATCTCTATCATGCAACACAGGGACCTTGTACTTTGTTTTATTTGCAGCAAAAACTCTAATTTCTTTCCCCTATCAACATGAATCTTCATTTAGTACATTTGGACATTCTTCTAGTGCATTTGCTTACTTTTGCTGCACTTACATATTTTCCTCTATACAAACACCATCACACACACCTGATTCTTATATATAAAGTTAGTATTCCTTTTTTTGGAATAATTGAAAAGGATTAAGAGTAAACCATAAGTAAGGATAAGTTTAGGTTAATTAACAAATGGCCACTAGGGAAACTAAATCATGAAGAGCAGCATTAAAAGTACAAGAGACAGATGAGGTTCTCAAGCCAAATTCATTCATTTTAACAACAAAGGTCAGTACTAGTGCTATCATACTAAAACAATGCATAATAAAAATTGTCTTCAATAGCCAACACTAGAATAAAAATATGAATTAGACATTGGATTAATTTGAGGACTGGGATAATAAGACTTAGCTAGAGAGAGGTTTTGGGCAAAGAGACTTAAGTAGCATCTCCATCCTTACACTTTTAGCATTGTGGGCATCCAATAATATTTTGTTGATAACCTTCACTTCAACATTCAATTCTTAAATTTCACTGGTAAGTTCTACCACTTGTGCATTGAATTTTGCATCGTCAATTGCAAGTTCATCATTGGCTCTAGGTCCCTGAGAAGATAACTTCTGATTTTGCTACTTCAGATGCACAATCTTAGCATCTTTGGCTGCGAACAAAATCCATAACTCCTCTATTTATTTTCCCAACCCTTCATGAATAGGTAGCAACTTCTAAACTTGAGACACAGATCCAACTTTGTCTTGTTTGAATTCATTCAACATAAGGGTTGTTAGGTTGATCATCTACTATGTTGTTCTAGGTGTTCCTGTAGTTTCATATACAAAATAATGTTTAAACAACTTGTCCAAGAGATATCTATATGGATTTTCATCAATCACTATATGAATATGCTCTATCATCAGAGTTGGAAGACATACAATTCAAATTTACTTAAGGATTCAATACAGAATAAGTCAACGCTGAAGGAAATTATTTCTTTTATAGATATTGGCTAAAGGACCTTGTTGATTAACTCAAATGCTAGCTGATAATCACTTTTTAGAAACTTAATTTTCATTCCAGCTATTGAGGTCCCTCTTGCCTTTGATGCCTCAATAATGAATTAAGTGGTACGTTGCTGATTTACTATAGCTCTTAACCCTATAATAGGTACATCTTGGACTCTTCCTACTATTTTTTTATCCAGCTTACGAACCTTCCCTACACGTATGAAGTTAAACATAACCCATTCTAAAAGAATTTCATAGAGTAGTAAAATTCAATCACTTCTCTTTCAAAGATAAGGAGAGTTGTTTCTTCTAGCAGTTGCAACTAGCCCTGATTCTTACATAATCTACTAGTTCTATCATCTCTATATTTTCATAGATTTTTAGATGAAATACTCTCCTAGATAGAACCTTCTGTGTTCTCAGGTTCATAATTCTCCTTTCTCAAGTTATGTCATTCTTTTCTTTATTCTTTTTACTTCTCTTGGGCTCACAACTTAGCTATTCTTTTTCATTAGTTTTTCTCTTCATGGGACCAAGTCCCTCAGAGTTATTTATTTTCATGATAGCTATATGTTTCTGCCTCATTCTAGCGGAGCTACCAATATTTGACCTAGAGGACCTAGTCCTCTCATCATCTTCAACTTTGAATTTTCCATCTTTAGTAGCAGTAGCAACTACTGAATCTATGTTTTCCTCTTTGTCAAGCTCCAGAACTCCATATTTTCTTCCACATCTGCTATAATAAATTTATTTAGGCTCATTCTTTTAATGGATGAAGCGTTGTTAGTCTCCATGGCATCTTTCATTATTTTTTATTCAGAACTTCTTATAGAATAGGTTTTAGTCACTTTTAACTTCAAGTTTATCACTGTATCCATACCTGTACTTTCTTTTAGTTTCTTTATAGACCATCTTTGGGGTAATTCATCCTTATTCTCTTGGTCTTCCTCATGTGGCGGTAAAAATATATAGTTTCCCTCAGTCCCTTTATCCTTCTGACCAACTTACTTTTCTTATCCATTACCTAAGCTTTCCTTTGTACCATATGAAAGTAGTAGTTGATTCTCATCTACCCAATTTTCATTAGAGGAAATATCAACCGTTTTCACCAAAATTTCTTAACCAAATAACAGGGCAAAAATAGGGTTTGAATCTAAGAGTGCAGGAAAATCTGGAGCTTGTTGTATTTTAGTGGTTTTTACATTTTCGGATGACTCAGTAATTTTAATATTTTAAGGTAGTTTAGGTTTTAGGTTGAGATATTTTCTCTTATATTGGTGATCCAAATCTTTGGTTTGGATTCTCAATCATGATTGGCTGGGCATAAGCTTCTGAGGTTAAGGACGATTTAATATAGACTGACTCGATTAAGAGTTCTAGACATTCTAAGGAAGATTCAGTTTGTCGTTCAGGATTGTAAAAGGTGTTTTCCATGGTTTTAAATTCTAAAGAATTTGGATGTTCAATTTAAGAATGTCTAGTTTGATTATATAAAGTTATGTCAATTATGAAGAATTCCATGGTTCAATTTGAAATTTATTATTTGCTAGATCCTAGAGCTTCTTTGTTCTTTGTAACTCCTTATATAGCTGTTGACTTTGGAATCAGTCCTAAAATCCTAGTAGAGCCCTTCTTAGTCTCTATCCCAGTGGGTAAATCCATCATAGTCCGACGGGTATATATGAACTGTATTGTTATGGTATCTCAGAAAGTCACTTAAGCAGACTTAGTCGAATTAGATATGACCTATTTTGATGACATTCTAGTAATGGATTGGCTTCATTCATGCTATTCCTCTGTCGACTACCAAAATAGAATTGTCTATTTTAATTTCTTGAATAAGCCCATCCTAAAGTGGAGGGGTAGTACTTCAGTACTTAGGGGTCAGCTTGTTTCCTACCCTAGGTCAAGGAAAACAATATCTACGGAATATGTCTACTATATCATTCGAGTGCAGGACTCTGGGTCTGAAACCCCTACTCTTTATTCAGTATCAGTAACATGTGAATTCCTCGACTTTTTTCCCTAAGACCTTCCCAGAGTTCCTCCTGAAAGGGAAATTGACTTCGGAATAGACCTTCTTCTAGACACTCAGCCCATATCTATTCCTCTATACCGAATGGCTCCAGCAGACTCAGAGAATTAATAGAAGAGTTGAAGGATCTCCTAGACAAGGGATTCATCAGACAAAGTATGTCCTCGTGGGGTGCACTAGTCCTATTCGTGCATAAGAAAGATGGTTCTCTCAGAATAGGTATTGACTACAGTTAGTTAAATAAAGTTATGGTGAAGAAAAAATATCGACTTCCTAGAATAGATGACTTGTTTGACCAACTTTAGGGTGCCAGTTACTTTTCTAAGATAGACCTCAGATCAGGATATCATCAACTCAGAGTCAAAGAATGTGACATTCCAAAAACATCATTCAGAACTTGGTATGGTTACTTTGAATTCTTAGTTATGTCATTTGGTCCTACTAATGCCCTAGCAACTTTCATGGAATTGATGAACCATGTGTTGAAGCAGTACTTAAGCATGTTCGTCATAGTCTACATGCCTGACACTCTTGTTTATTCACATAATAAGGATGAACCCGCTGATCATCTCAGACTCGTACTTTAGACTGTCAAGACCCATCAGTTATTATGGTATCTTATATATTCATGTCTTACATATCTTCTCTATGGTAATAGTTTTTATATGTGCACAATAGTGAAAATCATGTACGCTTACAGTTCCAAGTATAGGAGTTTCAGTTCACTCAGTATTATGAATCATGTTTCTTGAATATAGAGACTCAATACTCAGGTCAAGCAACTCATGACTCATGTACTCATTTCATGATTTCTAGTATGCCAAGGTCTCGTGACTCATGCTACACTCCTAATGGTCGGCTAAGTTTAGATTGTGTCATGTATATCCTTAGTTTAGGTCTCTTGATAAATCCATGGTGTTGCTATTCCATTCCTTAAGCCTCAGTTAAGTTTTGAGATCCGTATAGTATTCATTCACGCTTCAGGTCCTCTTGTTTTAACCCTTTAGTGAACTCTCCTTATGAAATGATTTAGTGATGAGTCATTTATTAGAGGGGAGAGAGTAAATGTTTCATAATAAGGGAAGATTTTGGCATGCTTGTTTTACATGAAGCTGTAGTTAGGAGAATAGGCCAGAATGTTAGGTTAGTATGCTAAGTAAATGTCTTGGAAGAAGTAAAATTTAGTTGTTGAGGGGAGAGAAATCAGAATTTTTCATGTGATGATAAGTTGAGCAAAATGCCGAGTGTGAGTGTCTATTTAGATTCTTGATTTATGTTAGTATATATCACATAGTTAACAAAACCTAGTATTTAGTTCCAGTACAGTCACAATTACCGTCATAGCTACAACTTTAATCCAGTCTTCGTCCAATAATAAGATCAGTAACTCAGTTCAATTTTAGGTTTGCTTGATCATAGTATACAGTTATCAGTTATTTACTAATCAGTGCTTCAGTACCTCAGTTAATAGAATATTATAGAATCATGTTATACGCTTGGTTTAGCAATCTCAAATAATATAGTTTTCATGAATTCAAGCTCAGTTACCTCCTGTTACACAGTCATTCCTTACCTCATATGTTTAATACTCTATAGTTCCAGTCGAACTGTTCAAACTAAGTGTAGGTCAATATTACATGACCAAGTATTTATCTATCAGCCATTCAGATAATCAGATAAGTTATTATGTTTATGAACTTGTGCTCAGCACCCATGTGAATATTTTCAATAGTGTCAGGTGATGTGTTGTACTCAGGTAGAGAGTATAGTTAAGAAAGTATTCAAGTGATATGTCTAAGCTTGAAAATTCATAGTTGCAGTACATAAGGCTTTGTCATTTCATCTTAGATGATGTTTCGTAGGCCTCAACTCATATTACAGAATTTTAGCCAGGATGTGATTTTTAAATTCAGCTATTTTATTCAGCCATGCCAATACTTCTTGCTCCCTAAAGCCACCACAACTTTATAGAAAGAGTGTCAATGAAAGGATCCATTTGAATATAAGTTTTCAGCATAAGTTAGTCAGCAAAACTAGCAATTTTGTTTAGCAATTAGGCAAACAATGTTCATATGGTTGGGTTTCCTATTTTTCCATCTAGTTGCACTATGTGAAGTCTCATGAATGTAACTATTACAAGATCGAACAACCATGTGGTTGCAAGTTTATCTTAGTTCAGGTGTCATGCCTCAGTTTCAAATCCCCAATATTCAGCCACGATTAAGTTCGTAGGTGCCCAGTGCATCATCTCAATTTTTCCTCAGTATCTCAGCTAAGTCACATTCTTTAGGGGACATAATGTCCCAAAGGGGAGATGCACTATAATCTTCGAGCTTTCACGACCTAAACCTTTCATCTTCTCTTCACGTAACGTATCCAGTTTGGAGTAGTGGGTACTCATAGGTTGATCCTAAAGTTCCAATCTCAGCCATAAGCCATGTATTCGGGGTCTCTGTTCAGTTCATATATCACATTCAGTCTCAGTTATGTTCTTATGTTCCCGTTCATACGTATTCAGTAAATGATCTCGAGTTAAAGATCTATGATTTTGTATTCTTGAAAATTTCTCCTATGAAAGGAGTGAAGAAGTTTGGTAAGAAGGGAAAGCTCAGCACCCGATATGTCATCCTTTAATTAATTCTTAGTAGCTTTGAAAAAGTAGCCTACAATCTTTAGATGCCTTCAGATTTAGCTTCAGTACATCTAGTATTTTATGTACCCTTGCTAAAGAAGTACATAGGTGACCCAATAGTTGTAGTACCTATAGAGGGTATTGATGTTCAGAACAGTCTCTTTTATGAAGTGATTCTAGTTTAAATCCTTGATTATTAGATTCGCAGACTGAGGAACAAAGAGGTCCCTCTAGTAAAAGTTCTTTGGCGGAATCAGTTTGTTGAGGGAGATACTTGGGAAGCAAAAGTATATATGTGGACCAAGTTTCCTCATATCTTCTCCGCAAAATCAGACTCAACCCAAGATAATAATTTTCCTTGAACTTACTTAGTTTCATGCGCAGATTTCCCTTTATAGACATGGTATCAGTTACCATTACATATTTAGTTATGTATTTATGCATCAGATATGTATGTTCAGCATGAGAAGCTAATCTTAGTAGCAATCCTTGTTATGAATTCATGAATCATGTTTAGCTATAAACTCATGCATCAGATATGCATGTTTAGTAAGAAATTTTAGCATATCAGTAGTGTCTGTTATGAAATCATGTTGTAGTTATGCATATCCAGCTTAGGAAGCCTCATTCGAGGATGAATGTTTCCATTGGGAGATATTATAAGACCACACAAAATCCTAACCTTAACTCAGTCCTTTAAAGCTTGGTAAGTGGTCCTAAACTTAGTAAAACTTTAGCGAAGTATTCAGACTTAGTGTTATTTTAGCCTTCGTAGGTTGGAAACTCTATTTCATGACCCTCATGACCTTAAAGTAATGAATTTTAGGTTGAATCATAATCAGGAATGGCAGTAGGTGTTCTTAGACAAATTTTGGATTTTTTGTACTTCGTTTGAAACACATTTGAAATATCAAACCAATGGATAGATACAATCTCGACGCGCCGCATCTCCCATCGCATAGATGAGCATTTTTTCTTAGTTCCCAGTGTAAATTCTAGTGAATCGACACGAACTCAACACAGCGCGTTAGCTATCGCATAGATGCCAATGACGTGGTGCATCGGTCTAAGCATCGTTAAATCAATTTTCAGTCATTAAATAGCCACATCCTCAGGAGTAATTGGGTCTTTTCCCATCTTATGTCCACCCCCAAAACACGAAATTAATCCTCCTTAGAGGTAATATCTATTCATCTTTCTCAGAATTTCTAAAGAAACAAACCCTAGGATCTATAATTCAAGATTCATCCTTCAAGAACACTCCATCCTTCTTTGCAAATTTGAATCCCAAGGTATGTCAAGTGTATATCCAAGGGTCCCTTCCACCCTTGGAGTTCAAGAAACTACTTTTAAAACTTCAAGTGTATTGATTTCACAAATTTTATGTTGGGTTTCATTATATTCATAATTATAATAATTAGTTGGGTTTCTAATCCATATTTGTTACAATTTTCATGTGCATTTATTTGATATATGTATGGAATCATGTGAATCCATGCTAAACCCTTGAAATTGTAAATAGGGATTTGAATTATGATGCCTATGTGTTGTTTAGTGACATGTGCATGGATTATGTTCTCCAAGTGTTTGATAAATTTCTCATGAGAACAAAGAAAAAGGAAAAGCAATCATGTCATGTTAGCTTATATGCAAGTTATATTATGCAAGTGTTTGATAGATTGTCTCTATGCATGAGTTATGATCTGGTGCATATGGTTATGCCTTTCAAGTCTATGTTATGTTTTACTTTCCATGTTGTCGAGTCCTGGGATAATTTAATACCCAATAATTTAGTTGTTTACCTAAAGCCAGTGATAGTTAAGAATAATCTCAATCATGTCACGATCAGTAGTACTCTCAGATAGTTATAGAATTCAGCAAAAAAACTTTGTAGACTCAGTATTAGTCCACTCCAGTTCATTATTCAATTCAGACCTCAGTAAATTTAGTTAGTTAACAAAATTCAATAGTATTCCATCAGTCAACTAAACTCAGTGAACTCAGGTAAGTTTAGTTAGATAGTATAATCAGTAACTATTCTATTAAGCCTAGTATGGATTAGGAATTAGTTCAGTGTCTAGTCAGTTAAGAGTAGGATTCAGCACAAAGCGAACCCAGGGATGGGACCATTCCTTATAGAACTATGTAGCTAGTGTATGTTGAGATATCTTACTATCAAACTAGGGTTGATACATCTCATACTAGTTTTCCTGCCTGGGAGGGTTGAAGAAAGATCTTCCTGTCAGAGAGGGTTAACTCACAGTTGTCTTTACCCATGGCACGATACTGATACCTTTTTCATTAGGGTTATAGGTTATACCCTAATCTATTCAGAAAGGGGTACATTCGTTAGATGATTACCTCCCACAGTAACAGTTTTAGTCTTTATAATAGAACTTAGTTTAGTTCTACAGAAATCTGGAATGTCAGACACAGTTACTCAGTTCAATATTAAACTTAGAATAGTTCCAGAGAATCAGGACTGTTAGATACATTCACTCAATTATTAGTAACACAGTATCAGTAAGTTAGTAATTTAGAACTTAGTATCCAGTATTATTAGGACCTTAGTTATAGTTTACTTGTTCATGCATGTACTCTCATTCAGCTATGTTCATGTTATTTAGTCAGTTATTATTAATCCATATGAACCCACACATATCATCCTACTTCACATAGCATACCAGTACATTCAAAGTACTGACGCATACCTTTATTTTGTGCTACGATGTTTTATATCTTAGGTTCAGATGTACGGGCTCCAGATCATACTTAGCAGCCCGATCCATTAGAAGCAGACTATTGGTGAGTCCTTATAGTTTGAGGACATGATTATTACTTTATATCTCAGTTTATTAGTTTTTACTAGTTGGGGTTCGTTAGGGGTTTGTCCCATAAATCCCTTCTTCAGACCGAAGAGGCTTATCAGACTAGAGTATTTCAGACAGATGCATCATTATTCAGTTTTCTGTACTCAATATTTATTTTTAGTTGTGAACCTTATGGAATGTTTTTTCCTAATTTCTAGATAATACAGTATTATTATTCATTTATTGTAGTAAGTATAAGTCATAGGTTCGTTTGTGGTCCCTATGGATTATGAGCACCGTGTAGTGTCCGAGGTACTGTAAAGACACAAATATAGTACCAGAATGCTACACGGTGCTTATTACCTCGGAAGGACCACAAACTAACCCATGAATGATATCTCTACCTGTATACTACATAATATATTGTATAATGAGGAAACATGAACTAAAAGGAGATAAGGCTCAAAATTGTAACATAATTGATAAAGATATTACTCCTGGATATGGTATGAAATACCTAGAACAACTTAAATAACTTTCTAAACATCATATTCTGAAAATTCTCTAACTGAATGAACTGTCTGAACAAGGAGTTGATGGGATATGTCCCCTACTAACTCCAACTAATAAATTAATTAATGAAATAATAAAGTAATGATCTTGTCCTCGAAAGATGAGGACTCACTTCTAGCTCTGACTACTGAGACTACAATCCACTGATGCTCTGGAGCTCGTGTCTCTGAACCTATGGTATAAGACACCATAGCGCAAATATATTAGTACTTTTAATATACTGGTATGCATGTAAGGTAGGATGAAAACATGGGGTTCATATAAATGAACAGTACTAGCTAACTGACTAATATGAATGTGAGAATACATGCATGCATACATAGTAACTATATCTGAAATCATGCTAACATGAGTTTACTGATAACTAACATGACTAATGACTAAGTTCTGATAATTGATAATATGTGTGTTGTATCTGACAGTCCTAAATCTGGTAGAACTAGCTGAGTTTCATACTCTATCTGAGTTGACTGTATCTGACAGTCCTGTATTTTGTAACATGAAACTATGGGAAATAGTTATCTAACCGACATGCCCCAAATGATGCATTATAGCTGAATTGTGATCCAATATGTGCCCTGATTGGAAGGGTGTCAATACCGATCCACTAGTAAGGACAATATATGAGTGACTTTCATCTAGTAGGTTACTCAAATAAGAACGGTAGGAACCCTCAACTAGTAGGTTAAGTAACATTATCTACCCTCGACTAGCAGATATGATGTCTCAACCTACACTGGCTACATAGTTCTGGAACGCAAGGATTGCTTCTAAGAATTACACCCTCTACGGGCAGGTGAGTTCCCATTCTTGGGTTCACTCGATATAAATATCTACTCCTATCTGAATAGACACTGAACATTGGACTGAGTTACTGAATTCTGTTGATTGATGGAATACTACTGATTCCAGAAAACAAACTAAGTTCATGACATTATTGATATTTCCCCAGTCATAACACTGTCTGAAGTCTAAGGATATTGGCTTGACTGAGAGTATCGTGAAAACATAACATGTCTCTAGGCAAACAGCTAATGTTTCGGGTACAAGTACCCCCAGGACTCGATTGAAAGAAACTAACAAAGCGTGACTTTCTTGAATACATGACTAACATCAAAATCCATAATTCATTAATTGAAGCATTTCATCAAACATTTGTTATACATAACATATAAATAAATGGGGATTTCATAGTACCATCTAGTTGGGCACTTTTCCTTCACATAGGCATTTAATAAAACACATAGTAGTCATAGTATCTGTAGACAACATTATACAACAAATAAACATCATGATTCATCTCTAATTTCATCATCCAAGAGTTTAATCATAGCTTCACATGAATCTACATCTATACCAACCAACTCTATATAAAATTGATCACCCAACATGGATTAGAATTTAATTGATCATTTTCAACAAAAACAAAAGCAACCCAACATGAAACTCATAAAAAAATTCATACAATTGAGTTTTGAAAATAGATTGTTAGACTTCATGGATGAAAAGAGTCCATGAATGAACACTATGTATACCTACATTGAGTTTCTTGAAGTTCTTGAACTTGAAGAATTTGAATCTCTTAGTCTTGAAGAAGATTTGAATTTTGTTCTTGGTTATTAATCTTAGAGAGAAAACCCCAATTTTATTATTGTAGATGGATAATTAATTTTTGAGCTTTGGTCGGATATAACTAAGTATAGAAACGGGTGGTAAAATAGCAAAAAGCCCCTTTAAAAAAGATTTCAAAATAACTGAACGAAACATACAATAGTGGGCGCGATGGTCCGTTGCTGGGTCGACGGTCCATTGGACTGACCTTTGCACTGTAACTAAAACTGGAACTTACTTCTTTGGTATGCTGGTGGGGTGCGACGGTCCTTCACTGGGTCGACGGACCGTCGGTCCTAGCCATCGGCCCTAGGCAAATAGGGCCTTATTGTTTCCTTGGCAATGACCTGAGCGATGGTCCGTTGCTAGTCTGACAGTCCATCTACCTGGGCCATCGATCTAGGGAAAAAGGTAGTCACAATGCCTTACTACGATGATCGTGGGTGACGGTCTATCACTAGTCTGACGTTCCATTGTCCTCACTGTCACACCTGGGCGATTTTACTGCAGTCTGTATTTCTGTCATAACTTTCTCTTTCTATGTAAGATTTTGAGGAAATTAGTATCGATGGAAAGCTTATTCAATTTCCCAAAGTTGATTCATATTTCAAGGAAAGATTCGAAAATTCTTAGGATAATTTCAATCTTGAAAAAAGTATGGGGTATTACAATATCTCCCCCTTGAGAACATTCGTCCTCGAATGAGACTGAGTGAGGGGGAAAGAATATAAACTGATGTACATACTGAACATGACCGGATGGAAAATGATTTCATAACTAACATGACTGATAACTGAATATAACATACTAAACATGCATATCTGATGCATGTGTAACTTATTCGTGAATGCATGACTGGGTGTTCTGATGAACAAAGTTTCTTACAATGAGAATGCATGTCTGATGCCTAATTATATAACTGAGATGATATATGAATGTACGGCTGAATATGCAATGGTACTTGATACCAAGTTTGTGATGAACACAGAACATGAAACTCAATAAACATAAAGAGAACAGCTACCTTGAGCTTGATCAAAGTTGGCAGAGAAGAGGTGAGGATACTTGGTATGCAGTTTACTTCTACTTCCCAAGTAGCTCCCTTGATGGACTGATTTCGTCAAAGAACTTTAACTAGAGGGACTTGTTTGTTCCTCAATCTAAGAGTCTGATAGTCTAGGATTTCAACAGAAATATCTTCATAAAAGAGGTTGTTCTGAACGTCTATTCTCTGAATAGGGACTACAAATTTTAGGTCACCTATGCACTTCTTAAGCAAGGAGACATGGAAGACTGGATGAACTGAAGCAAGATCTGAAGGTTATTCGAGCTCAAAAGCTACCTTGCCAATGCGACTGAGAATCTTGAATGGGCCAATATATCGGGGACTGAGATTTCCCTTCTTGTTGAACCTCTTCACTCCCTTCCTGTAAGAGATCTTTAGATAAACATGATCAACAATCTCAAAATTGAGACCTTTTTATGAATATCTGCATAAGACTTCTATCGGCTCTGAGCAGCCCAGAGTCTTTCTTTGATCAACTGGACTTTCTCTAAGGCGTCGAATACCAAGTCCAGCCCTATGACTGAATCCTCACTAACTTCAAACCAACCAATTGGAGATCTATACCTCCTACCATAGATAGCTTTGAATGGAGCCATATCAATACTAGAATGATAGTTGTTGTTGTATGCAAATCCACTCAAAGGCAAGTGGTCATCCCAACTTCCTTTGACATCAACTGCACATAAATGTAGTATATCTTCTAATGTCTAAATGTTCCTTTCTACTGGACCATCTGTCTGATGATGAAAGGCTGTACTGAGATAAACTTGGGTACCATGACCCTTTTAGAATGCTTTCCAAAAATAAGAGGTGAACTGGGTACCTCTGTCTGAGATAATAGATAATGAAACACCATGCAATTTGACCAACTTATTGATTTAGGGTTTGGCATAATCCTCGAATGAATAAGAGGTATGAACAGGAAGAAAATGAACTAATGTTGTCATCATATCTACAATGACCCAAACTGAACCATGTTGATGAAGAGTTTGAGGCAAACCCGTCATGAAGTCCATGTTCACTTCTTCCAATTTCCAAGTAGGAGTACTAAACTCCTTCATGAACCCACTAGGCTTCTAATGCTCTATCTTAAGCTGGTGACATGTAGAGTGCTTAGCCATAAACTCTGCAACATCTCTTTTCATCCTACTTCACCAATAAATTTCCTGCAAATCGTGATACATCTTTGTGGCCCTTGGATGAATAGAATAGCACGCACCATGCTATTCTACAAGAATTCTCTACATTAAGTCATCTACAGTTGGAATACACAAACGACCCTGACAACGTTGAACACCATCTCCCCCTTGGGAGAAAATGACTACTTTTTGATTCTTGACTGACTCTTTTAACTTGACAAGGCCAGGATCCCTATCTTGCTTTTCTTTCACCTCAAAAACTAGAGATGATTCTGAACTACTCTGAACCCATATATCACCCTCCTCTGTATCGACTAAGTAAATACCTAGTCTGGAAAGCTAATGGACTTCCTGGGCTAACTTCTTCTTACTGTCCTCGACATGAGCAACACTACCTATAAAAAGTATACTGAGAGCATCGGCCACAATGTTGGCCTTTCCTGGATTATAAAGGTCACTCATGTCCTAGTTTTTCAAGAGCTCTAACCATTTTCTCTGATGAAGATTGAGATCTTTCTAAGAAAAGACATATTGAAGGCTCTTATGATCCGTGAACACATCTACATAAACACCGTATAGATAATGCATCCAAATCTTTAAGGAAAATACTATGGCGGCTAACTCAAGATAATAAGTAGGATAAATCTTCTCATGGGGTTTAAGCTGTCGTGAGGCATAGTCTATGACCTTAGCATGATAAATGAGGACATAATACAAACCTACACTGAATGCATCACAATACACTATGTACCTATCTGAACTATCTGGAAGTGATAGAACTGGAGCGAAGGTGAGTCGAGTGTTCTACTCTTATAAACTCTTCTTGAAAGGATCTGACCACTGAAACTTTTTGAGTCAATCTGACATAGGGGATGCAATAGAAGAAAATCCCTCAACAAACCATCTATAATAGTTAGCCAATCCCAAGAAACTCCTTATATCTGATGGAGAGATGGGGTGAGGCCAGTTTTATACTACTTGGGTCTTTTGGGGGTCTACTCTAATGCCATCACCGGAAATGATATGGCCAAGGAATGGTACTTACCTTATCCAAAATTTGCTCTTATTGAATTTAGCAAATAGGTGATGATCACTGCCTTAATAGACCAGAATATCATCTACGAAGACTATAATGAACCTATCCAAGTACTGCTTGAACACACGGTTCATCAAGTCCATGAAAGCTGCTCGGGCATTGGTTAGACCAAAGGACATAACTAGGAATTCGAAGTGACCATACCAATTATGAAAAGCTATTTTCAGAATGTCATATTCTTTGACTCTGAGCTGATGATAGCCAGATCTGATGTCTATCTTAGAGAAATAACTGGAACCCTGAAGTTCGTCAAATAAGTCATCGATTCTGGGAAGAGGATACTTGTTCTTGACCGTGACTTTATAGAGCTGATGGTAATTAATACACATTTTTAAAGAACCATCTTTCTTGTGCACCAATAAAACTGTTGCACCCCATGGGGTCACACTGGGCCAGATGAATCCCTTATCTAAGAGATCCTTTAATTGCTTTTTTAATTATATAAGTTCTTCTAGTGCCATTCTGTATGGTAGAATAGATATAGCTTAGTATCTGGAAGAAGATCAATGCCGAAGTCTATTTCTCTTTCGGGAGGAATCCCTGCAAGATCTTTGGGAAAGATATATGAATATTCATTCATTATTGGGATTGATTCAAGACTGGGAGTTTTAGAACTAGTGTACTTAACTCAAACAAGATGATAGACAAATCCTTTAGATATCATTTTCTATGCTCGAAGGTAGGAAACAAGCTGACCTCTGAAAGCGGATACACTACCCTTCCACTCTAGGACGGGTTCATTCGAAAACTGAAACTAAACTATTCTATTTATGCAGTCAACTGTGGTATAGCAGGATTGAAGCCAATCCATGTCGAGAATTATATTAAAATCAGTAATATCTAATTCGATTGAGTTTGCTGAAGTGACTTTCTAAGATATCATTATCGGTCTTTTCATGTATACTTGTCGAGCTATGATGGTTTTACCCACTGGGGTAGAAACTAAAAAGGGCACTACTAAAACTTTAGGACTGACTCCGAAATCATCTGCTATATCGGGAGTAACAAACGACAAAGAAGCACCTGGATCTTGCAAAGCATAAACATGCAAATGAATGATCTATAATGTACCAGTAACCACATTAGGAGAATTTTCTTGATCTTTTCGGGATTGGAGAGTATAAAGTCTATTAGTGCATTTCCTACTGGTAGCACTGTAGGCGGCGCCCTGATGATCCAGGTGACCATACTGAGCTGAGAAATAGTTCTGTTAACCCTGTGGTCCTGAATATTGACAATCTCTAACTCTGTGGCGTGGCTTGCCACACCTGAAATAGGTATCATTCCCAGCTATGCAGGTATCCCGATGGTTCTTTCCATAATTTTTACAAAGGGGATAGGTGCAGGAACTGCTAACACTTTCCTCAGACTTAGAGACTCGAGATCTATCTTTGAACTTATGCACAGGAGCACTAGCTGATGAAGGAGCTGGAATTAATCACTTATGATAAAACTGAAAATGATTTCCTTCTTCTGATTTAAGATGAGAAAAATTAAAACTACTTATCCTTGTTCTCTACTTGTCTTCTCTTTCATCTTAATCTTCTGCTCCTCTATCTTTTGAGTATGAGCCATAACCCTTACTAAAGTTATTTTACTATTCAGCATGGTAGATCTGCACTCATTAACCACACTATCATTTACCCTTGAAACAAACTTACTCATCTTGGCCCTGCTATCTTCAACCACATAAGGGGCATATCTGGCTAATTAAGCAAACTTAAGAGAATACTCTTTCACCATCATATAAAACTCCCTGAAGTTTATGAATTCTAACATATTGGATCCTCTAAGATCTAGGGGAAACAATCTATCAAGGAAAGCATAAGCAAACTCATCCCACTCAACTGACCCTGCATCAATTGCCGTCTCTGACTTCTATTGCTTGAAGAAAGTGTAAGCAGTATCCTTCAAATGATATGCATCTAGCTTAGTGCTCTCACTATAAGTAACCTCCATGATGTCTGTAACCTTCTGCACCTGATCTAGGAATTCAAGAGGGTGTTCATCTGTCGTAGAACTGAGAAAGGATAGAGGGTTCATTCCGGTGAAGTCCTAAATCCTCCCTGCAATTAGATTGGCCACTGGATTAGCTGGAATAATAGCTGGTCATTCATTTTGAGCAACAACTGACTGAGCAAGAGTAGGGAATACAACTCTGAACTCTACATGAGAAATATGTTCGTCCAAGGGATCTTCTTGGACAGACTTTATTCTTCTCTTGGGAGGCATGTTCTGAAATAAAGATAAGAAATACATTAGATTGAGTGATTGACTAGAGTTTATGCTTACTGGCATGACATAAATACGAAAGAAGGGAAATTGTTTCTAAAACATCTTATAGACTCCTGCACATAAATATGGCGCTCAATACACCCATGGATAAAACTCTACTAGATGTAGCTTTTAGACTTCCTAGGACTCTATTGAAACCTATCTCTGATACCAAGTTTGTAACGCCTTACCCAAAATACTACACAATGCTCATGACCCCAAAGGAACACAAGCTAACCCATGACTAATATTTGTACCTATATACTGCATAATATACTGTATAATGCATAAACATAAACTAAAAGGCCATAAGGTTCAAAACTGTAACATAACTGATAAAGATATAACATCAGATGGGGTACGAAATACCCAAAACAACTGAAATAACTGTTTGAACATGATAGTCTGAAAAGCCTCTAACTTACTAAATTGTCTGAATGAGGAATTGAAGGGACATATCCTCAACTAACTCCAACTAATAATTTAATTACTAAGATAATAAGGTAATGATCATATCCTTGAAAGATGAGGACTCACTTCTAGCTCTGACTACTGAGACTAGAATCTACTAATGCTCTGAAGCTCGTGTCTCTGAACCTATGGTATAAGACACTAACTAGCAAATGTGTCAGTACTTGAATATACCAGTATTCATAAACAACACTGGATAATTGACTAATATGAACATGATAATACATGCATGCATACATATTAACTATATCTAAAATCATGATAACTTGAGTTTACTTATAACTAACATGACTAATGACTAAGTTCTGATAAATGATAACATAGGCGACTGTATCTGACTGTTCTAAATCTGATGGAACTAGCTGAGTTCCATATTGTACAAGAGTTAATTGTATCTAACAGTCCTAAATTCTATAACTTGAAATAGTGGGAAATAGTCATTTAACCAACATGCCCCAAATGATGCATTATAGCAGAATTAGGGTTCAATCTGTGCCCTAATTGGAAGGGTGTCAATACTGCGTCATTGGTTAGGAAAATATGTGAGTGCCCTCATCTAGCAGGTTACTTTAATTAGAATGGTGGGAACCCTCAACTAGCAGATTAAGCCACCTCTTCTAACCTTGACTAGCAGGTATTATGTCTCAAGCTACGCTGGTTATGCAGTTCTGGAATACAAGGATTGCTTCTAAGAATCACACCCTCTACCGGTAGGTGAGTTCCCATCCTTGGGTTTAATCTGTGTTAATTTTTACTCCCATCTAAATAGACACTAAAAATGATTAACAAATTTGAACATAAACTAAGTTACTAAATTTCGTTGACTGATGGAATACTAATGATACCTGACAACTAACTGAGTTCATGATATTATTAAGATTTCCTGAGTAATAAGACTTTCTGAAGTCTAAGGATCATGGCTTGACTGAGAGTATAGAGAAAACATGACATGGCACTAGGTACACAACTAATGTTTCGGGTACAAGTACCCCCAGGACTCAATTGAAAGAAACTGACAAAGCATGACTTTCTTGAATACATGACTAATATCACAATCAATAATTTATTTATTAAAGCATTTCATCAAACATGTGATATACATAAATGGTGATTTCATAGTACCATGCTAGTTGGACACTTTTCCTTCACATAGGCATTTAATCAAATACATGGTAGGCATAGTATATGTAGACAACATTATACAACAAATAGACATCATGATTCTTCTCTAATTTCATCATTCAAGGTTTTAATCATAGTTTCCCATGAATCTACATCTATAGGAATCAATTCCACATAAAATAGATCACCAAACATGGATTAGAATTTAATTGATCATTTTAAACATGAACAAAAGCAACCCAACGAGAAATTCATAAAAAAATTCATACAATTGACCTTTGAAAATAGATTCTTGGACTTCATGGACGAAAGGAGTCAATTAATGAACACTATGCATACCTGGATTGAGTTTCTTGAAGTTCTTGAAATGGAAGAATTTAAATCTTTTTGTTCTTGAAGAAGATTTGGATTTTGTTCTTGGGGATTAATATTAGAGAAAAAACCCTAATTTTTCTTGTTTTAGATGGACAATTAATTTCTGAGCTTTGGTTGGATATAACTAGGTATATAAACGGGTGGAAAAAGACCAAAAAGCCCCAATAAAAATAGATTTAAAATAACTGAACGGAATATGCGACGGTAGGCGCGATGGTCCGTCGCTGGGTCGACGGTCCATTGGACTAACCTTTGCACTGGAACTAGAACTGGAACTTACTGCATTGGTGCGATGGTCCTTCACTGGGCCGATGGATCATCTGTCCTGACTGTTGCTAAAAGTCAAATAGGGCTTTACTATTTTTGTGGCAACGGCCTGAGCGACGGTCCATGGCTAGTCTGACGGTCCGTCGGCCTGGGCCGTCGATCTAGGACAGAAGGTAGTCATACTGCCACGCTACGACTATCATGAGTGATGGTCCATCGCTATTCCGACAGTCCATCAGCCTCACCGTCGCACCTGGGAAGTTTTACTGCCTTGTGTATTTCTGCCATATCTTTCTATTCCGATGTCGAATTTTGATGAAATTGGTATCGATGGAAAAATTATTCAATTTTCAACGTGAAAGAAATGTGAAAATAACACATGTAAAAAATCAAATTCATCTTTCAAAGAAAGCTTTTAACATTTTTAGGATAATTTTAAGTTAGGAAAAAGTATGGGGTATTATAGGTATAGCCTCGATGTATGGTTTTTTTGAGAATTATTCGATTTTCTTCAAGCTCAATGTGAAGCCATAAGGTTTCCTTCTTTCCTTTACCATCTTTATCACTTGCTTTCATCATTTGACTCATCAAACTCAGATTTTTAGATTTTAACTTTGTGAACAACTTTTCATTTTTAGATATTTGTAGAGTTAAAGCAATAAAATAATGCTCTTGTTCTCTGCTTTCTATTTTCTATCATAATTCCCAGTAGTTATTTCAAAAATTGAGTGAATCAACACACTATCAAGCCTTTTTACGCTATTAGTAAAATAATAATCTCTATTCTTCTTTATATCAGTGAGGGTTACCTCTTTTTCTTCTTCTTCATATTTATTATTTTCCATAAAGGAAAATATGTAATCATAGATAACTGGACTCTATTCCACAACTAGAATGGACATATTTTCATGCTCTTATCTTTATCTGATTCACTGGAAGAGGCTCCCTATCCTGCTAAAGCATGTGTTACTACATAATCACTTGCGTCTTCCTATTTGATGTTTTAGGGACCAAGTCCCTATTCTTTCCTTTGTCACCTATAGTATTGAGGTAATCCAGATACTTTATTATGTGTATGGTATAGTCTTTAATGATATGTTTAGGACTTCCAAATTTGTGACACATATTAGCATTGTTTCCCTTTTTGCTACTGCTTTCTCCCTTTTGGAACTAACCACTCTTCTTCATCTTGACCATGTTTTAACGCCTTCAGTCCCATGGATTTTTCTCTCTTTTCTTCCTTCTTCCCCAGCGTATGTTGTTTCTTGAACCCATAGATCTTTAGAATTCCAATTAGCTTATTAATTTCTAGCTGTGAATCATCTTCATATTCTTTGTCTATCTCCGAGTTGGTGGACAAGCCTTTCCAAGTAGACAACAACTTCTTTACTATACAACTAGTTTCATCTTTTTTTCTTGATATTTTTGGATTTTGATCATTCTTTTAAATTTTGTTGTTTCTCATGAATGCTTTAGAGCTACCACCTTTGTAGCAACCTTTAATTTTATGATATCTCTGGCTAAGATGACCAACCCTTTACATACCATTAACAATCCATGTTGCTTAAGGTACAACATCAGTGTTTTCTTTACCTGTGTCAGACTGTGTCAGACTCTAATGTCTATAAGGTTAGAAATTCTTTTCTTTTTGCTTCATATCCTTCCATGCTTAGTTACGTTTTCACAACTGTGATGGCCAGAATACTCTAGGAATGAACCTTTTAGAGTAAAAATGATCTAATAACTATTGTTGTAACTCTTGGGGGTTTTACCACACAGTGAGGGACCATGTCCCTCAAAGAAAATCAAATGTGATGGAAGAGTAAAAGAACTATGAGGTTATGGAAAATTAAAGCCAGTGCAGGAAGAGTAAAAACACCAGATTCTAAGGTGGAAACCTAGGAAGGGAAAAACTACGGCTTGCTCTTACAAGCTCCAACAAAATCCACTATAGTAAACCTCTTAATTACAGTGTACATTTCAGCCTAACTCTAGGCTCCTTGTGCTAGTAAAAACTCTACTATCAGCTCATCTTTGTAACTCTACCGAGGACTCTCTAAGCTGATTAACTCTAATCAACATCACACTTAGGTACCTCTACCTAAGCACTCTTTACTTAAAGAGAACAACACTACTCCTATAGGATGAGTATTTTATCTATAAATAAGCATTCAAAAACACTCACTCACTCTTTTAGCATATTACAAAGACAAGAATATGAGCAATTCTTTATAATTCTTAAAGTAGGGTTCTTGTAACCTCTCTTTACTCTTATTAATTATCAAAAACCCTTTGATGAATAGTCTTCTCTTTTATTTTATAACTGAATGATGATTAGGGCTGCAATATCATTGGACTAACTATCAATGTCAATACAAAATTACACCTATAAGATTGTTACAAAAGAGGACAAAATTGTGCAGATATCGTGTGATAGATGTACTATATGTTGCACCTTCAAGGACCTGGTCCCTTGAATTTTAGCTCCTCATCATCAAAACTATATATAACAAGCTGGATGTTTACTCGCATGGGTTGCTTGGTGCATCTATTGACCCTGGAGATGCCTTTTGACTTAGAGGTTTAGTCTTTGGCTAAATAGATGGTTAGGCTTTATATTTTGACACTTGGATGTGTTTTGGAATTCATGGAGGCTACATTGTAATGCCTCAGGTTTTTGGTCCTTGAAAAATTCTAAAATTTTATCCTTACTATACTGACTACAACTTTCCTAATAAGTCATTGGGTGTCTTGATAGGTCATTGGACCATATTGCAACCAAATCAGAAAGTGTGCAGCTGAGTTCTGGTCTGAGTATAAGTGGTTCAATATATGTCATAAGTACTCATTTTGAGTCATGGGGCATAAATCTTAGGGTGTCCAATATATACCCCAAATGGTTGCTTGGTTGACTATGACTGGACCCTACAAGTTGTAGGGTCCCATTACGAGTCATATAGGTTGAGTTGTAGGGTCAATAGATTGTGAGTTCCTTAGAGACTATCTTGGCAATGTTTTGTAGTGACCAGTCATAATGAGTTTATACATCGTATGGTGACCTATAGACACTAACGACTAAATTTTAGTTTTTAAATTGACTGGACTTTGGATAATTCCCTTCATACAAACTTAAAACCCTACGTTCATAAACACTTAAGAAAGGATGCTTCTTATTTAAATGTACTTAAACACTTTAAAAGGTCTCTTAAATTCTTTCAAGTAGCCATAGTTAGGGTTTTTAAGAAATAGGCCATCCAAAGGCTCAAAGGTTGAATTCATTATGTGGAACTTGGTATTTCAGGCATGCTACTCTGCCCTAATTATTAATTTACTAAAAATATGAGTTTTAAAGTGTAGTTCATATTCTATGAAGGTAGGTTTTGAAAACATGGGTTAACGGTCTGAATAATTGTTGTTTATGTCATCTATCATGTTTATCCCTACTTGGGTTAAGTTTAAATAGTGGTTCTAACATCAAACTGATGTATGGGAATGGTGAATGAACTAGGGACTGTGATTTCCCAAATTTGTGACTTTTGAAGTAGTTATAAGTCCAACCCCATATTGTGAAATTGTTTTTAAATTTGAAAAGTGTTCCTATCGAACTACTCTTGAACTATTGCATCATGTTAAAAGTTAATAAAGTGCAATAATTTTAATTTGAACATTATCGGATCGTGTAATTCCCCAAGATAGTATGTAACTGAACCAAAGGTAATTCTGATCTCCCTCAACTAATGGTAAATAGTGCGCCTTGTTAAAATAACCTTGCAAGTGTAGTTGGTATGATGATACAATTAAACTATGTGTAGATGTATATCATGATTCAATAAATGATAATATATGTGCTAATTATTTTAATTAGGCTATAATGAGGGTTGTGTTGTTGAGCCGTGAAAGTGAAGGTCTTGAAGGACAAATACTAAAAATTGAAGTTGTCGACGCAGGCATCTAGATGATCGGGTGGTTCAAGTAATCCTTATTGTTATCAGTTGATTGGGAAGGTCTAGTTACCCACATTTTATTATATGATTTAGTGCTTATCTCACCCTAATATACTGGGAGGTTTGAGTACCCCATAGTGCATATGTATACCTTCGGGTTCATGTAGCCATACGTACTAGGGCCCTACCTGCTGGGGAAGAGTTAGACCTATATAGACTATGAGTGGCTTTTTATGTTATGACGATTGAGCTACACAATCTAGGATAAAGTTTTACAGTTCATGCTATGCCTTTTTACCTATCCCGACATGTAATACATAAATATATGCATTTGATTATGGGAATTGGTTTTGAAAGATTTGGAATGGTTGATCACATCATTATGTTATCCTTATCCCCAAGTTACATGCTAGTGCTCACTCTACTAACTAACTCTTTATATTGTATCCCCATACGATGCAGTAACTGGAGATACCTCTACTTTTCCTACACAGAATTAGGTTTATCGGCTTGGTTCATTGGATCGTTGTAGTGAGGTATTGATCTTACAAGATTCAAAATACTTAGACATTTCATCAATTCTTATAATAAACTAGAGTTGATATTTCATTATCATTAACATTTTCATTTTTATTCTTATTGTCATCTGTCAGAGTCAGGGACATGTCCCAACAAAGATTGGTTTGCAGTTCTAATATTAGAAGGCTTTATTGGATTACTGTGGACTTCGGCGATCTTGGTCAATTGTTTTGGCCATTCGATGGTTATAATTTTAGGCTATTTTCAAAATTCATCCAATATTAAGGATATTGTATTTGGTTTGGTTTTGTGCAGTGGGTGATCTCTTTTCCACATGGGACTTAAGATACCTATCATATCCTGGCTATGGTTTGGGTCATGAAAAAAAATGGTATCATGTCCTAGGATTGGTACTGTTTGGTGTCCACAAAGCCGTGTCAAGTAGAGTTTATTTTTTGGGTGGGTAGCGTGTCACACTTATAAGGGAGTGGCTGTAAAACATTTAGAAATGTTTCTCTTTCTTGTTGATCTACTTAATGTTATAGAATGTAAGGTCTTGAATATCTTATAATTTATGTATGTTCGTTTTTTATATCATGCCTCTCAAAAGATCTAATGTTTATTAAAACTTTTCTGTTCTTTTTAAGGACAATATGGATAGAGCTCGTCCTACTCTAGAAGTTCAGACCTGGTTGAGGGTCACTGCTTTTTGTTGCCTTGACGGAGCTCTACCAGTTCCCCCTATCACTCTTCAGGCAACCCAGGTCAGTATATCTAATGCTGAGTTTTGCTAGTTGATCCATTTACTTACCTAGTTTGTGCCTTCATAAATTGAGCATGTTGTTTCTGTTGTTCCATCATTCATGGCCAATAGAGTTAGCCAATTTATGAGGTTGAGTCCTCCTAATTTTACTAGTTCTAGAGTTTAGAAAGATCCTAAAAATTTTATAGATGAGAAGTAAAAGTTCTTTTGTGTGATGCATGCTACTCATATGAAGGGTTTAGAGTTTGCAGCTTATCAGTTGAAGGATGTGGCGTATTAGTGGTATAAGGATTAGGATCAGTCTAGGGGAGATAATGTTGAGTCATATTATGGGATGATTTCTCTAGTGCCTTCCTTGATCGCTTCTTTCCTTAAGAGTTAAGGGAGGAGAAGGACAAAAAATTCATGAATTTTAATAAAGGCAAGATGAAATTAATGTAGTATGACTTAAAGTTTCATTATCTTTCGCGTTATGCTTCTGAATTGATGTCCTACATAAGGGATAGAATAAGGAAGATTACTTATGGGTTGTCCTATCAGTTTACTTTATAACATAAGGTTTCCTTATTAAACAAGGGTATGTGACTATTTAGATTAGGGTAGAGGTTAGGAACAAAATTGTAGAGATGGTGGAAAATAATCTAAGAAGAAATGGCACAATTCTGGTTCCTACTTTACGACTAGTGCTCCTTATCCATAGCCATTGGGTGATCATTATTTTTAGTATAATAGTAGGTTTAGAGCACCGGTAGCCTAGAATCAGGCTAGTAGGGGCTCAGTCAGCTCCTTCATATCCTCCTTATATAATTTATGGTCAGGTGTATGGTGGTGTTTGTGAAGAGGGGAGGAACAAGTGCTTTAAATTTGGTCAGATTAGTCATATGTAGAGGGATTTTCATTCAAAGAATGCTTCTGGGCAAATAAGATTCTTGTTGCTACTTTATACGCTCTCACACCAAAAGGTGGCATCTGATTCTCGCTCCGACACTTGTTGGAGTAGTCTGTATGTTCTTGCCCCTCGCGAGGATTCTAGTTTATCCCCCAATGTTATTTCTGGTATGCTTAAACACTTCTCTCATGGTGTATATTGCCTACTTGATCTCAGTTCTAGTCTCTCTTATATAACCCCTTATGTGGCTATCAATTTTAATTTTTATCTTGAATGTATTTCAGATCCCTTTTCTATTTTTGCCCCAGTAGGTGACTTAATGATTTCAAGAAGGTTCTATAGGAGTTTTATGGTATCTGTTGGTCATAGAGAAACCTTGTGGATCTATTTGAGTTAGACATGCTAGATTTTGAGGTTATCTAGAGGATGGACTGGTTGCACTTCTGTTATGCCTCTTTTGACTGTTAGACACTAAGGTCATCTATAAATTCCCTAATTATCCAATTATATAGTGGGAAGGGAATTCCCTAGTTCCTAAGGAAGGTTCATAACCTATCTTAGTGCTAGAAAATTGATTTCAAAGAGGTGTCTTTATCATTTCGTCTGGGTTAAAGGTTCTTAGATAGAGGGTCCTTCTTTACAATCTATTCTCATGGTTAGTGAATTTCTTGAGGTTTTCCCTGATGTTCTTCCTGGTCTTTCTCTAGATAGGGAAATTGATTTTAGGATTAATCTTAATCTGGACACTCATCTTATTTCTATCCTTCCTTACAGAATGGCTCTTGCTGAGTTGAATGAACTCAAGAAATAGTTGAAAGATCTTCTTAACAAGGGTTTTATCCATCGTAGTGTGTCTCCATGGGTGATACTATTATTTTCGTATGTAAGAAGGATGGGTACCTTCGGATGTGTATTAATCAACACCAATTGAATAAGGTGACTCTAAAGCATAATTACCCTCTTCCTACGATAGATGATATGATTGACCAACTTCAGGATGCTAAGTATTTCTCTAAAATTAATCTCTATTTAGGATATCATCAACTAAAGAATAGGGTGGAGGATATTCCTATGATTACCTTCTGTACATGATATGGACATATTGAGTTCTTGGTTATGTCTTTTGGGTTTACCAATACCCCGATGATATTTATGAATGTCTTGAACCATATATTCCATCAGGTTTTGGACTTGTTCGATTGTATTTATTAATAATATTTTGGTGTATTTAAAGAGTGAGGCAGATCATGTCGATCACTTCTTCCTTATGTTGCAAACCCTTAAGGAGCAGCAGTTCTATGCAAAAAATGTGAGTTCTAGTTAAATGCAGTGACTTCTCTGGATCATGTTATTTCTAATAAAGGGATTATGGTGAATCCCCAAAAGGTCATGGTAGTTAAGAAGTGAGCTAGACCTATGACTCCAACTAATATTCAGAGCTTCTTGGGTTTAGCCGACTATTATAGAAGGCTTCTAGAGAGTTTCTCTTTAATTGCTGCCACTTTGTATAAGGTGACCTAAAAGAAGGTGAAATTGGTCTAATACTTGTGAGGGTATTTTCGAGAAGCTAAAGAATACATTCACTTTGGCTCAGGTCTTAACACTACCTGCCGGCACTAATGGTTTTGTTGTCTATTATGATACATCTCGGGTGGGACTAGGATATGTGTTGATGCAACATAGAAAGTTGGTTGCTTATTCTCTTGACAATTGAAAGTCCATGAGAAGAATTCCTTGACCCGTGATTTAGAATTCTTAGCTGTAGTGTTTGTATTAAAGATCTGGCAATACTATTTGTATGGGGTCCATGTTGATATTTATTCTGATCATATGTGCCTACAATATGTGTTCACTTAGAAGGAGCTAAATCTCTAGCAAAAGAGATGGCTTGAGTTTCTTAAAGACAATGACATGAGTCATCACAATCATCCAAGAAAAGCTAATGTGGTTGTTGATTCTCTTAGCAGGTTGTCCATGGGAAGCTTATCTCATATGGATGAAGAGAAGCGAGATTCAATAAAGGATATTCACTATTTGGTTAATACTGGAGTTTCTCTTTTAGATTTCAAAAATGGTGGTGTGATTTTTTAAGAGGTGGAAAAGTCATATCTTAGTGTTGAGGTAAAAGATAAGCAGATGCTGGATCCTATCTTGATGTAAAAAAAAATTATACTGATAGGCAGAAGGTTATGATATTTTTAGATCAATGGTGATGGTATCTTGAGGTATCAAGGTAGATTATATATTCCCAATATTGATGGGTTGCGAGGGAGAATTTTGGCCAAAACTCATGATTAGTGTTATACTATTCATCCTGGTTCGACAAAAATTTATCATGATCTTAAGGTAATTTATTTGTAGAATAATATGAAGAGGGATATGGCCAATTTTATGGCTAAGTGCATGATGTGTCAGCAAGTGAATATGGAGAACTTGAGGCTCGGTGGGTTGACTCAAACTGAGTTGCCAATATGGAAATAGGAGATAATTAATATTGATTTTATTATCGGTTTTCTGCGGTCTCACCAATAATTTGATTTGATTTGGGTCATCATGGATTAGCTGACTAAGTCTTCTCACTTTTTTCTAGTGAGGAAAAATTTCTCTTCTAAGGATTATGCCAAGTTTTTCATCAAGGAGATCGTGAAATTATATGGTACTCCAATTTCAATATTATTGCATAAGGGTACTCGATTCTCATCTCACTTTTAGAGGTCATTCCAGTAAGCTTTAGGGGCTAAGGTGACCTTTAGTATCACTTTCCACCTACAGATAAATATGCAAGCAAAAAGGATAATTTAAAATTTAGAAGATATGCTTTGGGCTTGTGTTTTTTATTTTGGTGGTAGTATGGTTGACAAATTACCTTTCCTAGAATTCGCCTACAACTATGCTTATAACTCCAGCATTGGTACGGGCCCATTTGAGGCATTATATAGTAAGAGGTGTAGGTCTCCTATTGGGTGGTTGGAGGTCGGTGAAAATAAGTTATTTGGTCTAGATTTGGTTCACCAAGACATAGAGAAGGAGAAGCTAATTCGGAATAGACATAAGGCTACACAAAGTCACTAAAAGTCCTATGCGGATGTGAGAAAGAAGAAGTTGGAGTTTAGTATTGGTGATTAGGTGTCCCTGAAGGTGTCCCCCATGATAGGAGTCGTGTGGTTTGGTTATAAAGGAAAGCTCAGTCCATGTTATGTTGGTCGGTACCTGGTTTTGGAAAGGATTGCTAATATTGCATATAAGGGTTGCTTTCTAGTTTGACCTTGATTCATTCAATATTTTAGGTTTTAATATTGTGAAAATACGGAGTGATACATCGATGGTTATTCCTTTAGAGGAGGTAGGTATTTTGGATTTCTTGACTTATGAGGAAGTTCCAATTGAAATTTTGGATCGGTAAGTCTGTTAGTTGCAAAACAAAGATGTGGCTTCGGTAAAGGTTCTCTGGAGGTGACAAGAGGTTAATGAAGCTATGTGGGAAGCTGAGGAGGTCATAAAGTATATATATCCTTTCTTGTTTCTTATTCCAGATAATCGTGCTTGAGGTATGTGTATTCCTTAATAGCTTTGTTTAATGTTTTGGTTAAAGGTAATTATGGTTATGTGTGGAGTCAAATAATACTAATAAAATTCCTTATCTTGTCATTTGAGGATGAATGGTCATAATAGGGAGTATGTAACACCCCATGTTTTTGGTCCTTGAAAATTTCTAAAACTTTATCCTCACAGTCCTAACTATGACTCTCCTGACAAGTCATAAGGAGTCTTGATGAGTCACTAGACCAAATCATAACCAAATAAGAGACTATGTGGTTGAGTTCTGCTCTGATTACGAGTGGCTCACTATAAGTCGTAAGGGCTCATGTTGATTCATTGGGTGTAAATCATAGGGTGTCTAATGTATACCCCAAATAGTTATTAGATTGACTATGACTGGACCCTGCGTGTCGTAGGGTCCCATTATGAGTCATATAGGTTGAGTCCTAGGGTCAATAAATTGTAAGTGCCTTGGAGAGTATCTTGGCTACGACTTGTGGTGACCTGTCTTAATGAATTGATACGAGCCATATAGCGACCCGTACTCACTAATGACTAAATTTCAATTTTTAAATTAAGGGAACTTTGGACAATTCCCTTCTCACACAATTAAAACCATATGTTCATAAACACTTAAGATGGGTTGTTTCTCATTCATAACGTACTCAAACACTTCCAAAGCTCTCTTAAATTCTCTTAAGCAGCCATACATAGTGTTTCCAAGAAGTAGGCTATCCAAGGGCTCAGGGGTTGACTTATTTCCATGGAATTTGGTATTTTAGGCATGTTAATTATTAATTTCCTAAAATCGTGAGCTTTAAAGTGTTGTTCATATGATATTAATGTTGGTTTTGAAAACATGGGTCGAGGGTCTTGAGTAATTGTTGTTTATGTGATGTCGCATGTTCATGCCTTCATGGGTTACGTTTAAACAATAGTTTTAAAATCAGATTAATGTATAGGAATTGTGAATGAAATAGGGATTGTTATTTCTAAAACTTGTGATTTTTGAAGTGCTTATAACCCCAAACCCATATTGTGAAATTTGTTTTGAATATGAAAAGTATGCATATTGAATTACATTGTACTATTACATAATACAGAAAATAAATGAATTACAATGATTTTCAATTGAACCTTATGGGATCATGTATTTCCCCAAGACAATATGTAATTGAACCAAAGGGGATTATGGATTCCCAAAAATGATGGTAAATAGTGTGGCATGTTATAGTTACCTTGTAAGTATAGATGGTATCACTATACAAACAATGTATTCCTAAATGTATATCATAGTTCAATAAATAATAATGTATGTGCTAATTGTTTTAATTGGGATGAAATGAGGGTTGTGTAGATGAGACGTGAAAGTGGAGATCTTGAAGGACCAATACTGGAAACTGTAGTTGCCGACATAGGTTTTGTATGATGGGTGCTTCGAGTACCCCTTGTTATTATCATATGATTAGGAGGTTTGAGTCTCGCACATCGTATTAAGTGATTTGTTGCTCATGTCACCTTGATATGTTGGGAGGGTTGAGTCCCCCATAGTGGATATGTATACCCTATGGTTCATGGGACCACATGGATTGAGGACCGACCAGCTAGGGGAGATTTAGGCCCATATAGCTTGTGGGCACCTTTTTATGTTATAACAGTCGAGCTACACAATCTAGTCTAAAGTTTTATAATTCATGTTAAGCCTTGTTCCCTATCCCGACATACAATACATATGTATGTGTATTTGATTTTTTGTATTGGTTTTGAATGATTTTCCACTATTGATCATGGCTTTATGTTATCCTTATTCATAAGTTATATACTATTGTTCACCCCACTAACCATCTCCGAATGATGTATCCCCATGTGATGTAGGCACTAGAGATACCTCTACTTTTCTTGTGTAGAGTTAGGTGAATCAACTGAGTTCATAGGTTTATTGTGGTGAAGTGGTGAGCTTCCATTCTTTGAAAGAATTAGACATTTTATCAGTTTTAATGATAGACTAGAATTCAGAGTTTTACTATCACTAACATTATTATTATCATTGTCGTTGTCATTTGTCAGAGTCGAGGACATGTCCCAACCAAGACTTGATTTTTCTTCTAGTGTTAGAAGGATTTATTGTATTACTATGGACTTAGGCGATATTGGTTGGTTGTTTGGGTTGGTCAATGGTTATCCGTTATAGACATACATTTTATTCTTTGAACTTATCTTGTTATATGTTCAGATTTTATTCAACTTTAGAGTTTTTACGATTGGTTGGTTTTGGTGTAGGGGTAATCTCCGATCTACATTGGACTTGAGATTTTTGTCATAGAAAGACCCTAGCAGGTCATGAAATAGATATTCTTTAATGGAGCATATTTGCGCTTATCAGTTTGATGATTTTTGGTTGAGAGTGACTTAAGATAAGGTATTGAGTGGTGAGGCTAAGAAACCTCGCTTGATTCAGGTGGGGTTTTGAGGATGGCTGAGTTTGTATGCCGAGAGTGGGTGATTGGGTTAGATTGATATTAGAGGAGGTTCATTATTCTAGGTATAATTTATTTAGGAGTGACTAAGATGTTTCACGATTTGATACAATACTATTGTTGGGATGGTATGAGGAAGGATGTAGTGGATTTTATAGCTCATTGACTATTTTTTTCAACATGTGAAGGCAGAGCATTTGAATCCTGGTGGTTTCCATCAGAGGTTACCCATTTGGCAGTGGAAATGAAAATGGATCATAATGGACTTCATGCAGGGTTGCCTCATACTTCTCATGATTCTGATAATGTTTGGATCATCGTGGATTGATTGACAAAATCTTCTCATTTCATCAACTATTTATTTTATATATTTGTTCATGATTTTTCTTTTCTTACATAAACATTATGAGTAGTTTCCCTTCCATATTATATTATTAAACTACTAGTGGTGAAGGTGTTAGCTACTACTTGGAAACTTTTCAATCTGCAGATGTCATGGTCATAGTATCTTTTACTTATTTTGGTTTCTACTTTACTTATTTTGTCTATGATACCTATATACGAGTCACAATAGCTTAGAAGTGACTATTAATTTCTAGTGTACCTGGTGAGCTCCCTTCTCAAAGCCTTATTCTAGTGTCCTTCTATATTTATTTGATCTTTATTATTGTTCGGAGACAGAAATTAATATTTTTAATTTCCATACTATGTATTAGATTCTCTTACTACTTATGACACAATTTCTAGGGTTTTAAATATTTTCTTCACATTTCTTCAATGTTTTATGTTGTCGCTTGACTTCATTCTAGATATCTTGCCTTTATGGGGTTTTCTTTTATTATATACATATCTTTTGTTGTGTTAGTTTTGTGTTACCTGCTAAGGCTAGTTCCAAGGTATGTGCCATCATGACCTCGAATTTTGTGTCGTGACAAGTAGATAAGATTGTATATAGACTATGAGGTTTTTGTATGGAGCGACGGTCATTTAACATCAACTTCTACATCTCTTTTTATGGAAGTTGTGTCTTTACTTATCATTGTTCTTTTTCATAGTAGATATTGTATATGTCTAGATTAGGTTTTGGGTAGTTATTAAGTCTATTATATAGTATAACACTGTAAAGACTTGGTTATTAATTTTATTAACTTACATTAGCTTTTACTTGAACTTTCTCATAATATTTATAGGGTGGTAAGGGTCCTCTTATCTACTTTGAATAGAGTAGGTGCCTGCATGATGCCATATTTTGGGTCATGATAGTGTAATACCCCGAGACTCTAACCAATAGTGCAATCATGACTCAAGCTCATGAGAAATAAATTATAGTGCTTTGGTTGTTTTCTGATCAAGGGTTATGTGTATTAAGTCCTCAAAGATGTCCTAGCGATTAGGTGAATCAAAACATTCCTTACTGATTGAATTCTTGGGAAGCATATTGTCATATTCAACTTCAAATGCGCATATCTCTCATTATACTACGAATTATTGAGTTCATGACCTACCAAAAGATAAATAATTAAATTATCTTTCCAACGATATCAATTTCACCCAAATTCGATATTGGAGCAAAGAGTTATGCTCATTTTATTCCATCGTATCACCCTAGAAATTTCATGACGACATTTTGTGACGACTTATCACAAGCCTGATGGCTTGTCACAAAATACCGTCACCATAAGCAAAAAGTCACAAAATCCAACATTTTTTATGACATTTTGTGATGACTTGTCACAAGTTTGACGGCTTGTCAGAAAATGTCATCAACCTTAAGTCGAAAATCATAAAATCCACCCTTTTGTGACGACATTTCATGACAACTTGTCAATAGTTTGATGACTTGTCATGAATGTTGTCAGATAATTTTTTCCAGCAATTAAGGGATATTTTTGCAAGGGTATTTTGGTCTTTTTCCATCTTTTGGAGACCTATAAAAATATTAGAATCCCTATCCAAACCCTAATTTCTTCATTATTTCTTCCAATTTTCTTAAGAATATACATTAGGTTTCAATCAAGAAAATTTAATCTTCCAAAAATCATCCATAAATCTTCAAAGATTTAGGTATGTGGGGTTTTGACCAAGAGCAATTCTTTCGTTCTTGTGCCCAAAGCTTTAATTTCTATCATGGATTTATATGATTTTGTAAGTGGGTTTATACTCAAATTACTTCATCATGAGATTATGAGAATATAAATTATTCAAACTTTGTTATACATGATTCTTTTTCTATGATTCTTTTTCTATTCCTAAGTTATGACTTGATATTTAATATTGTGAATTTCATATTTCTACCATGAGTTGATATTTTAAGTGCTTTCAAGATATGTGTCAAACTTTAAGCTTCCTTATGAAAAACTGGATTATTGAGTATATTGATTCATGAGTTTGAGTTGTTACAATGAGTCTTGATATTTCCTCAAAGTTATTGATGTTGTCATTATTTAATGAATTGATATATTTTGATATTGAGAAAGATTGATTTGATTTAAGTCGAGTTAGGAATCGCCAAATTGATTATGATTTGATAAATGAGAAATAGATTTGATTTGGTCTTTATTATAGACCCTTGTGATGTTTGTGGTAGATTTCCTAATGCGTTGTGAGCTTGTGTCTGCGAATAGTATTTAGCACCGAGCGGAAAATGTGGTATTTCCCCAAAACTTTGTGCAACCATAGGATTGATATTGATAGTTGTGGGCCAGAGGCCGAGTATGAGATTGTGATCACTAAATTTAGGTTGTGCTATCTGGAAAGAGTACGACACTCCCGCCAATATGGGGTCCTCTCCTTAGGAGGGAAAAACGTTGGACTCCATGTAGGTGACATGGTTTATGTCGGTTATAAGAACCTCTCATGTCCATAAGAGTTGAGTTTCTTGAATTATCGAGTCACTCTGAGTCTTAGTTGAAGTGTTGAGTTATTTATGACAATTTATGAGGTTGTTATCATATGATTTATTTACTATGAGATCATGAAAAGTATGTTTCAACCTAACTCAAGCCAAATGAGTCATCATTGTACATATTCATATTTTTATGAAATTGATGATGATATTTTAATTGCTGTATGCACCCCAATATACTCATTACATTCCTAAGTGCTGACCCACATATTTTCCTATGGGCTACATTTTCTTGTAATGTAGGTTTAGGTACTCAGCCCCAGCTGCGTTAGTGATCTTTGAGTGCCTTAACTATGTTCCCTCAATGGTGAGTCCTCATGGTTCGAGGACCGTGTCTCTATTTTTGGGGATTTTGTTCTATTGTTATGGCTTTCAGTACTATCTGAGTCAGTTGGGGATTTGTCCCAATGGCTCCTTGATTTTGATGTATAGAGGCTTTGTCAGACTAGGGGGTGGGTATGTACAAACATTTAATATATTTTGGTTGTACAGTCTAGTATTCTCCAGTATTTTTCTTGAACCCTATGTGGTGTATCTCTTCATTGTGCATGACTATTATTGAATTGAATTCCTTGAGGTAGTGTCTGGCTCCGAGGGTTAGCTAGGGGCTATGTATAGCCCTAAGCACCATGTGGCATCTCGGGATTAAATTTCATGGTGTTACAAATAGTTGGTATCAAATCACTAGGTTATCAGTCTCTCAAGTACAAGAGCTTATATTGAGTAAAGTCCTACAAACTTCTGTGTTCCAATACAAATTAAATCCTGAGGGAACTATGAGGCATCTAGGAGTCGTTTCCTTTCTTCTTTTCTATCGTGCTACCTCAGTTTGTTCTTATCCTAGGTTGATCCCAAATACTATCTACTTAATTCAAACTGGTATCTCCACAATAAGAATTTTAATCTAGTCAATTCCAATTATATCATGAGTAGTTCACAATTACAACTTAATTTATTCTAATTGTTATCTATTGATATGAGTCATGACTTACAATTATTGGGTGAGACATTATGAAGTTGTGAATTAGATTTGTGATGTGGATAGAGCTAATATGGTTGTTAATTGATAATGCACTAATAGTATTCTAAATTATGAGTTGAGATAAATAATTTATGCTTATAGTACGTTTGGTGTATTTGTAATTGTTTGTGAAGTGGTTTATACTCTTATTGTTTATGTGGTATTCTTTGGTAGTGTAAGTTTTGGTTGTTGCACTAGTTGACATTGGTAAAGTACTTGATATTATGATGTTATGCTTGTGATTTTGGTGTTAGAGGATAAGGTGATACCAATTAAGATTAATCTGCTGTCATTATAAACTCTGTGTAGCTGATTGGATTGTTGATTTCATTGAACGACTAATTAATATATGTTTTGGGGATGATGTTGTTAATTATTTTTCACTGGGATTTGTTATGGTTTTTTATTGTTTATGTGATCTATTTGTAAATTAAGTGGACTTGAATATGATTGATAATACTTAGTGTAGGGACGAGTAAGGGACTAGAGTTACAATATGTGTAATGCCTTGGGTGGTTAAATGCTTGAATATAGCTAACAATGAGCTTGTGTGACCCCTAGATTGGGTATAAATAATTTTGGGACGAGTTTGGAAGCGTTGAAGACAATTTTGGTATGGAAAAGGTTCTTCACTTGGGGAGCTTCTTCCTATGGAACATTGTTGCTTGGACCACCTTAGTGGGCTAGTACCTCACTCACATGGTTTTCCCATGCCACAAGGGAGCTTTCTTGAAATAGGCCTCGTGTTGTGGGGAGTGGGCCACGCTTTTGGGTTTGCACCACACCCTTCTTGTTTCCTTTATGGGTCATTATTTTTTTGATATTTCAAGGGTGTTTGGGATATTTTACACCATTAAACTGTTCCCCATTATCCTTAAACATCCTTAAGACCCTAAAAATGACACTCACTCTTTCAAATCACTTTGAATACATCCTCAAATAATCAGAGAAGACAATTATCTAGGGTTCAAAATTCTTTGTCTTTAAAGCAAAGTGTTCATCAACTTCCTTTGTCTATAACGTATGTAGAATGACCTTACTACTTAGGGGTTTAATAACCATTGAAGACCATGAACTATAAACCCTTTCTGATGATGACAATTATGTATTTAATTAATGTTGTGAGCTACTTTATGAATGATGAAATGATTGTGTTACAAATGCTTCCTTTATCAAATTGTGCATTATTTATTTATAGGATTTGGAGTGTATTGCTTGTATTTTAAATAGTCTTGTTTTTCAATGAAAATTGTATGAATTTATAAAATTGGTGACCACAATTAAGAGTTTTAGAGAAATCTTGAAAGAAAGATGTTTTCCCCAAACTTGTATATTAATTTTGAAAGATAATTCTTATTTAATATTTGAACCATTTTCTTGTGGTCAATAGTATATTTTGAAAGAGGGCTAAAGAGAAGAACAAAAATGATTTATGTGACTTGTAAGTCTTGGTATGATGATACTAAATAAGAGAATGCCCTTAATGACAAAGAAATGAATTTTTGAGAATGATGAATGTTTTAAAGGGATTAAAATATGGGCTTAAAAGGATTTTGATGGTTAATCGATAAGGCATATGTTGGAAAGGCTCATTTCCCTAAATCATGAGAAAGATTGATTATATCCCTGAATATAGATAATCATTGTATACTTGCTTCATACTTTGGTATACTAGAGAGAAGAGACTCCAATCCTTGTAGAAAACTTAGATTGGGGGCTTGGCCGACGACTTACAGTCAGACAGCACAACCCATGGTTTATAGAGATGTCTGGTATACCATCTATCAGAATTAATGACAAGAGTTTAATCTATTTTCTAAGTGATTATTGGAAGTCATTATTTATATTTATATGTGTTGACTTCTATACTCATGCGTATTTTATGTCATGCATATTTTATTTTTGTGTTGTCCTACATGCTAATACATTCCACATATAAACCATCCTTGAGTGGCTGCATTGTCTCATAATGTAGAATCAGAAGCATATTACCACGGTCCAGTGTAGTTTTAGGATTGATCAGACATCATTAGAGTTGGTGAGCCCTCTATCTATCAAAAGGAAATTTAATCTAGATATTTAGCTATTTTCAGTTATGGTATTGTTGGTGCCTTATCCCAACTTCAACAGATCTTGTTAAGCTAGACGCTTTATAGACTGGTTGTGATGGATTTTTTTCTATAATATATTTTAGAGTCTTACATTACTTTGTCATTTTAACTTGAAATAAATAAATGAATGCAACGTTAACTAGAGAGATTAACATGTGCCTTTGAGTTGAGGGCATTGGTATTGTCGTAATTTTTCTCTTCAATTATAATTATGCTTATTATAGAATGCTAAGGGATATTCTTGGCCCGCCTCAGCTTGGGTCGTGATAATATATTTCATGTGTATTCATACCCCTCTTATTTTTGCTTAATAATTATTGGCTGGTATTGCCAATTGAGTTAATTCCTAATTCATATTCTTATTATGCCGATGGTAAATAGTTTCTTTGAATGTTATTTTATAGATGAGAAATGGTTCCAACAAGTGTTATTGTATCAATGGAAAATGGTTTCAACAAGTGACTATTGTGAGTTCAAGTAAAATTAGAGTGACATTGATGACCTAGTATGTCAACTTGGTGACTTGCATACCATTGATGCTTAGACATTGATTTTATATTTGTGGTAGATGTCTACCACATATGGTAATGTAGTAATTAATTTATGTGCTAATGAACTAACTTAAATTACTTGAAGATTCTCTAGTTAGTAGATTAAATCTTCAATTGATATTATCTTATAAAGAAGGTATGTATTTAATAAATATATGTAAGTAAATTGATGTGATCTCAACTCAAATAGATTGATGTGAGTTGTGGCAGAGAATTTATGTGTAAATGAAAATCTAAGTTGTGTGTTTAATAGTCTTTATACTTGAGATGATTTATTCTTGTTTGCTGACCATTTATCTATGAAAAAGAGTCACAACAAAGTTGTCCGAGGGAAAACATGGTGAAGTGTTTAGTAGTGTTGTTTTTATTAAACCATTGGTTAGGGTGTAAGTGCTTGGGTAGAGTATTCCCTAGGATAAGAGTTGATAAAGTAACATGCTAGGATGGTATTTTGTGGTTTAATGTTGAATTGTGAATCATGGTGTGATAATTGGGGGTAATGATGTTATTGAATGATAGTCGATTGATATAGTGCTCCTAGGAAGTTTTGAAGTAGGAATAGGTTAATCAGATTTTAGTTATAAAGGTTGTTGTGTTTGGATTGATATGCGATATCTAAATTGATGTATGCGTAGTGACATAGGGATTGAGCTAAAGTCTCTCAAACTTTTTCTCTTTCTGTCGCTATAGGTTGATGCAGTGGTGGTTTAGTTAATAAGAAGGGTTCCCATAGCGGTTGATTTCCATTGTAGTTGTACTGATGTAGTCGTGCAGTGTTTTTTAAAGTGATCATCAAGCTATAAATGCTCATGCATCTATTTCTTAGTTTGGCTCTCAAAAACTTTAATAATTCATATTTGATCATGTAACAAAGCAAAAGAGTCAGGGAAGGAACAATATAAATGGCTTTGAGAATAATGACCTTCTAATTTCAATCTCTTACACCTCTTTACCAATGTTCATTCTGGGGAACAAAGATTGATAAATGGATATCAAATATAATGACTTATTCCATAGTTACAAAAAGTATATGCAATAAAGGCATAATTTTTTTTATTTCCATAGGTGTTAGGTTCAACTACTTAGAGTGGGAGTGCATTATATATGAATTTAGAGTGTTAAAAACCTCTAGCACAAAGTTTAGATGGAACAATCCTTATTGACTGAGTTTTTGGTATGAGTTTCTTACTAGGGTCAACTAAAACGATCAAGCCGCTTAGAAAATGAAGATTTAAAAGGCCCAAGACCCACTAAATTAAAGTTCTTCAATTTTTATTTCCAATTCCATTGGTTGTTCATTAATCCAATTATGTCGTAGAAAGTTTTGGTCATTTCACTAAAAGGTGTTTGTGCAGGAAAGTTGGGCATCTCTATAGCGGAAAAGGGTCATTATAGCCAAATTTGTGTCTTTGCAACAAATTTCAGGAAGTACATAAGTTCTATTTTTCCGGGTTTGACGTCATAAACTTAAAAGGTTCATTCCAAATCCATAGAGGGGCTATATTCCTAAGGTTAGAATGAAATTTCTTTGTTGAGGTAAGACTATGACTCATTTTTGCATCAATTAATCTATTGCTTGTGTAAAACTCTTAAAATAGGGAATTCTTGTAAAATTCTTGGGGATTAGAACCCTAGGTTCATAAAATTATGGTTGAAACCTATGGGTATGTGTTTTATTACCTCGAATTACTTTTAAATTTTTAAATGACACTTCCTAGCATGAATTTATTATTCTAAAACATGAATTTTGGTGTTTGTGAACCTTTAGTTCAATAAAGATAGGATATTTGGCATAGAACCTCTTTAATTAATATAATATGAATATGATAGAACTAGTTAATTGATCCTTGGAAAATGATATAGATTGTGAATAAGGGTAGAATTAGTAGGTTTGATTTCCAAGTGTTTATTTGAAGAGTAATTGATAAATTACTCTTATAATTGTTTGTTTATTTGATGATTGGATGATTCAAGACATGAAGAATGAGAAAGAGCACTCATGATATGGCTTCCTTTTTCTACATTCTATGTTCAAGGTAGATTATGGTTTATAAGTAGTAGAGTGTAGGCAGTCATCAAATGCATAATATAAGTTTTATGGGATAATCATAATTAAGCATGTATGTATGGTGTTTGGATGGATAAAAACATAAATTTACCATAAAAAGATCTACTTGTGTGTTGATATAATAACGTAGGGATCCTTTGTAGGTGTTGAGTGGTTGTAAGACTTGATGAAATTCATGGTGAATATGTGAATGTGAGTAGCGATAAAGAAATTATTTGAACTTGTAATCTAATGAATTGCCTTGATTACCTTAAAAAGGTTGAATTCGTTATTAGGGGTATCTTGAATATGTAATATTAATTCCGAAAGATAGTTATGAGAGTTATGTCATGGATTGAGAACCTAAAATAAAGTTGGCTAAGTAGTAGAAAGTAAGTTGTGTAAAATGTGCACGACTAAATCTAGAATTGTTAGTTGAATAGAGTCATATATTTGAATAATCAGCTAATAGAGTAGTGTCTTGAATTTAGTAATGATTGAATGTAAGGGTTACTCGTTAATAACTAAATTTATCAGTTTTATTATTAATAAAAGAGGGTTGGATTGCCGAATGAAATCGGTATGTTAAATTAGAGTGCCAGCTCGGTTTGGTTGATAATGCTTTACTTAAATGAATACTTGGTTAATTTGGCTTAAGAGATACTTGAATTTAATGATTATTGTTTAATAATGCTTCTTCAAATAAGTTATGGATTGTACTTCAAACATATTTTAAATAATGAATATGATTTGATAAGGCATGTGTTATAACTTGTTGATTGGCATTCAAGCATATGAATGATTTCATATGTTGGTGGATATTAGTTGTTTGCATAAAACAATGTACTTGATTTTGACCAAGGGTCTAGAAAAATTGGTACTTACATAATTGGTGCATGACAATTAATCATGGTTGATATTTAATGATGACATTCATACATCATGTTTTTCGGAGTGTCAAAAATCACGCTGGTACAAATTACTTATATTTTTAGGGTCGAGTACCCCGAATCGCTATGGTACATAAAACCTGGTGCATCCCCTACATGTCAAGAGTATTGGGCATTTAAGGCCCATTGTATTTATGTACATATTGAAGAAATATTTTGATGGTTGTCATCCATTATTGCATATGCATAGTCATTGTCGGGTGATTACATTAATAACATCTTCCATTAAAGTAGTGGCGTCATATTCTATTCTTGTGAGATGTGTCGATGGTACACTAGAGAAGTCATAAAGCTCTCCCTTCATGTTGATTGAACTTTCTAATGTGAAGATTACTCTTGTTAAGGTTAATGGTTGACTAAGTTATTGCATGTGTCTGATAACATGTAGTTTTAGAGCAATTGAAACATCTATATTAATAGTTTATTATTTTTATTCAATTAATATTTAGATGTGGTTGTGTTTTTTTGTTTAGTTAAGCTATTTGGTATATTTTGTGTTATTACCTTGAATTATAATTGGATAATTGAATCGTAAGGAAGCATACAAAGACATAATGACAATTGTTGAATGGTAAAGTTTAACGTGGAGGCAGTAAATAGAGTGTAAGCATGGTGTTATTATTTAATAAAATTAAGGTTAAATTCTGATTTAGAGATATGATGAGTTCTCTAGTTAGATATTTATTAAAGGCTTAATAAGAATGTTTGGATGACTATATGTGACTTTGATGGTATGTTCCTTTCTATTTATGTCAAACCTCGCTAATAAGGAAAAACTGAAAGTGGCTATGGAGGAAGTGTGGGAAGGAATACGGTGAACTCGATGTCAAATTAGTATATGAATTGTCATATCTTCTTCTATAAGTTCCATATGATGTTTGTTTAATCGGTGCCTACTGTTACTTATGGTGCATTGATACTACTTATGCTATATCCTCTTTTATATATATATGTGTGTGTGTGTGTGTGTTTGTGTGTGTATATGTATGTGTTTGTGTGTATGTGTGTATATGTATATTTATATATATATTAGAGTATTGACTAGGAGTTTCTTGTATGGAGCGGCAGTTATTCGGCATCTTGTTCTACAAGTCTTTCCATGGGAGTTGTGTCTTTAATTATCTATATTCTTTTCATAGTAGCTTTTGCATATATCTAGACTATATATTAGGTAGAGAATAAGTTGAGGTATGTATGGTAATGTTGTAAAGACCCTTGGTTATTGATTTTGATAACTTACATTATTAAAATTTTGCTTGATCTTCTGCAAAATATTGATTACATGGTAAGGGTTCTCCTATCTAGTTAGAATATAGTGTGTGCCCACATGGCCACGTAATTTGGGTTATGACAATTGATCTGCACAGGTCTAATAATAGTGGAAAGAAGTGACAAAATAAGAGATAAAAAGCTAATTTAAAACTATTGTAGTGTGCCCAGCACTATAACTGTCAAGGCCCAAGTTGTGGCCCTGTTCATGACGGACATCTCAAACTAATGAAGGACTGAGATGATCTTTTTGCATTACATCATAAGCATAGTAATAAATAATGTTGTAGAAATAGACCCATAAGATATGAATTTGAACATACAAGTCTTGAAATTGGACATAAAATATATGTTTAACTTAGTCTATAAAGCCTTTAACATTAAAAATTGAAACTCCTAATCTTTAACACGCCCCCGAAAATATCATAAAATATGTAAAAATGATAATATAGATCAAAAGACCAAATGACTTTCGAAGGATGGAGGGCTTACCAATTGCTACCAGTTTTCCCAAAAGATAAAGAGTGAGAGTCCTAGTACTACAAAGAACCATAGAAAAATATTTTTAAACATAAATCATGAAATGAGGAATCATACGAGGACGGTCAATACGATGGGTACTGGGATGCAACCCAGGGAAAGGACAAAAATATTTTATTTATAAAACAAGTCATATTTTCAGCATTCACAATAGGAAATTATGGGATAGGAATGTAGGACATAAAGACATTACCATTAAAAACATAGTTCTGAACTATGTTGTTTTCCACCAAGATTACTTAACTCATAGGATATATGGGTCCGATCATTCCAAACTAGCGGGGCTTCCATCCATATCTACCACAAGAACTAAGATTAGGCAAAAGTCACTAGTAGTCTAAACCAACCATCTTATTGTCATGTTAAGGAATGAATTCGTAATCAAATTTAGGAATAAGCATCTTTATTTCAATTGAGACTTATGAAAATTAAAGGAGATGGAAAACATTTAGAATAATTGTGGGATAATTTTTGATAAGGGAAGGACCAAAAGGCCCTTAAAACATCTATGAATTCAAAGGATACGCTGCAGAAACATCAGCTCAATCTCACAGTTCTATTGCGGAAGCGTTCCTCCATGACACCATGAAATTACGTAGATCAAGCTCCATGGCATGGTGTTACAATAGACCCTCATTGTGAAGCTGATAACTTTTCACATAGGATTCAGATTTACAAACCGTTTACAACATTGGAAATAGGATGTATATAAATTTAATTTGATTGTTAATGATTTATGTAAACCATAATATTCTTGGAGAAATATTCATTTGATGTTGGTCATAGTAAAATCAAATTGAAGAACTCAATTGGTTGGAAAGTTCTCAACTCAACTTTGAGCTAGAGATTTCAATGACCTTGATTAATTTTCAAAGGCATTGCCACAATAGGGAATAGATCCTCACACTTAAATCTAAATAGATATCATTGGGTTTGATTCTTTATACGTATGAAGGATGGTTTAATTTTTTTTATCAGATAGTGTGAGGCGTTACAATATCTCCCCCTTAGGATAATTCATCCTCAAATGATGGATAGAGACTTTTCAATATTCTATAAGCATGATATAAAGGCTGGAACATCACCTCAAGAATTCTCTTCTAACTCACCTACACCAAAATAGATTTCATGAAAACATAAAGAAATTTTTCTAAGAAAGAATTATGAGAAGTATGAGATTTAGCATAGTCATCATTTATGACATGAGTACTACAAAATATGGTCATAACAACATAAGGCATGAATTTTCCAATAATCATCGGCCTAATTAAGAAATATACAAGACAAGAAATAGGTTTTTTGCTAGACATAAGGATAGAAGCATTCCCCGCCTTCAATGATAAATCTAATAGAACTTATATTTAACAACGATTCTCAACTTATGATTTAAACTATGAATATCACACTGCATCATTTCAAACTTTTAATTCAACTGCAAAACACATAACAATAAGTAACTAAGTTTAACTACATATTGCTTCCATGTTAAAGCCTAACTTGGAGTTAAAAATATTCTCACCTAAGTTATGGGACTTAATACTTTACATCATTCTAAGAATACTATTCCACCCAATCACTGTAATCTAACAAACTTAAGCTCAAATCAAGGTGTACTAGCCTCATTGTATCATGATCTGCAAATCTATCAATCAAAATAGTCAAGTCTATCATTACCATACCTACTTTAGGAATCTCTCCACCAAAACTAACATCATTGATTAGTTTCATATGGATTTACACCACATGTCCCATTTCTAACCATTTCACATAATATAAGTTCATTTCATACTTCTCTCTTCACCTATAATCTTAGTTTGAGTCGCCAAATCATAATTTTTACAATAATGAGCATCTATTCGCTCATCTTAATCATTAATCTTCTACATCACCACTATCATCATCATAACATGAGGAATATCATTAAGGGACTAGAGTACAAGCATCAGAGATAGAAGTGACACCACTCAATTATGACCCATATTTGTTGCCTACTCATGATGCGGCTTGTGAAGTAAGATATGATACAATAGGCATGAAGTACTTCATATATCAAACACATAGATATTGAATAAATGGCCATTTGAATATAAACATAGCATAACATGTGTTCTTAATATTAGGAAGACTGAGAAACATGAGTCCATATATCATGAGTTTTATTGCATAAACCTTGGATTCATAAATTCAAGAAATAAGACAAGGATTGTTGCTTAGAGCTAATTTTTTCCTCTTTCAAAGAACTGAGAATGGTGATAAGTTTTTAAAGATAGTATCACTTTAGGCTTAGACATGACATAAAATGAGTTGGTAACATATAGAAAAATTTAGTTTCTTATAACTAAGCAATACATGAGACATAGGTTGGATCATGTTCGTTGTAACATACATCTTTAATACTTGGAAGCTAGGATTGCTGAGAGATGTTATTGCTTCTAATTTAGGAGTTGGATCTTGGAGATAAGTTTCATAGAGAACTCGAACTTTAGTCATAGGTATGACTTGAACACATAAAATGTTGGTCGAATATCCTTTTAAACTAAAGTAGGGGGGATTTTCTAAAATAAGAATATATGTCATAACGATCTTCCTTAAAACTGACCACCATGTGAAATCATGATCATTCATAGTACATCATCTCCGCTTTATCTCAATGGTCGCTAACCTTAGCTTGTAGATATTTTTTCTCATAACATATCCTCTCATTAAATCTATAAGAACAACAATCAACAAAATAGGTGTATCATTATACATATGAATGCTAAACTCACAAGGTTAAACTATAATATGAAGACACTAACTTCTTTCTACGACATTCCTTTCAGGAATACTAATCCTAATTTCTGCTAGCCTTTATAGTTATTACCCAATAATATAGAAACCCATTGGGGGACATAACCACTCTCTCTATCAAATAATAATCTAACCTCCAATTCATAGTCTACTAGAAGACAACTCTAATCTTATATCCACAAAACTCAAAGGAATTTAAAAGAATATTACGAGGTTTAACCTCGCCCATTGGGAATACTCTCAATTCAACTTTACAAATACCACAGGATATTTACCTACCCTTATTCATACAAAGTAAATCAAGAACATTTACTAGGAACACATAACACTTATGCACTTAAAATCTCATGCACCAACATCCTACATGGGGTTCAACTTATTCTTATAAACTTAACATTGGCATCAATGTAATGACTTTGCCACAATTTATTTCTTTCAATACTAGTCCTCATGTATATATCAATAATACACAGACTTTCCATAAGTTGTTAACCCAGGACCTTGCATACATCATATCAATCCTACTAATTAATTTCCAATAAATATCGCATCAGTGTCCTTGAGGTGCCATTCTTTTCACCATAGTCAACATATAAAGTTAAAACCTAATATCTCATACCAATCATTGACTGCCAATGAAACATCTCTCATAATATATAGTCCATCAAACTATGTGACAAGTTAATCAACTTAAATTACATATTCCACTTAGCTCTATCTTACAAGAACATTCTTTTTCAAAATGTTACTACTACATCTTAATATTTACTACACATCTTCTCACATACTATACAAGTTTACAACTACTAAAGGAAAAATCAAGGGACAATACCACATAACGAAGGCTAGTGGATTTCAATCTTGTAATAAAACCTATGATGGTCTATTGGAAAATTCTCCATCCTCATAAAACATCTACTTACATATACACATTTAAACTACATTCAAAATTCTATAAACACCACTAAGTACCCCTTTCTAAAATTTCCCAATATTAGTTTACAGTTATAAATTCTAAACCATGTAATCCTTCCATAGACAACCTATAATTGATTCTACTAGTACAATAACAAACCATCACCAGCTCTATCCCTATTTCAAATAAATTCTAAATCATCATAACTAATCAGTTCCTCTACTATCCACCATAAAGTCAACAAATCATGCTACAACCTTAGCCGATCACCATGTAGGCATACTACCCCCTCCACTCAAAGGTTAGACTACTACAACTACCTTTTTCAACTAAAATTTACATTCAGTCTAACTTTTAAACTTATGACGTTATATTTCTGCCTCTGGATTCATTTAAATACACATAGTTAACACTATCTCACGGAGTGGTACCATTACCCTAATATTTAGCTACCTACCTTCCCCTACCTAAGTGACATCTGGAATAATGTTATTGAAAGGAACAGGACACTTATCTTACTTCAAATCATCGTACATTTAATCAAGATAGGGTATACGCTTAAAACTAATAGACATAATGAAATAATGGGCTCCTCTCAAGTTCTTATAAAGTTTCATAAGTTTTTGATGGCTAAATTAGAAAGGATCATATTGTTCGGAATCTATGCTTTTCACTTATATCACCTCGATAATGAGAAATCGGCAATAAAATTAGGGTTAGGAGAAAATATTGATGAATTTCTAATGGACAACACTATTGCATGATCTATAGTATGGAATAATGAGAAAAATTTCCTAAATTCACCATATCCTCTTGATTATAAGTCTGGGGCACAAAACCCCCATAAGTAAGCCTCTACTAGACATAGATTCATAGACTCCCCGAGACCTGGAATTATGCTCTAATACAAATTTTATCATGACCTTAAAATATAAAGTAAAACACATGTCGAACTCATTCTATGAAGCGTCTAATAGTAATAATGGAAACTCTTATGTCGGAACATGGCCCCAACTATATCATAAAATATGAGAAATAATGAAAAATTTGGTATAAATACAAAATGCCTTAGGAAGGATGGAGGGGTCGCCACTTGCTACCACTTGTCTTGAGATAGAAGGAGTGAGAGTCCTAGTGTTGTAAAAAACAATGGAAAAATACTTCCAAACCTACATCATGAAATAATATAGTGTCAGGTAATTGTATGTATGATGTGTATTGGCATGCAACACAAGGAAAGGGGCAAAACATTTTAATTTATAAAAGAAGTCATAAAATATATTTTTAGCATTCAAATCGGTATATGTGGGACAGGGGTTGTAGGATATAAAGACATGACCATTTAAAACATAGTTCTAAATTATTTAGTTTTCCATCGACATTACATAATTCACGGCACGATGGGTCTTGTCCTCCCCAATTGAAGAGGCCTCGATACATGTTTTTCACTAGAATTGAGTTCAGCAAAAGTAACTAATAGTCCAAACACAGAGTTTTCCCTCAAATAAAGGAACAAGCATCCTTATGTCGGCAAAACATAGGCTTTTGACGTTGGTCATTAGGACATATTCCTTCTTGATGAACTACATATTTATGTTTAAGCCTAATTAAAACAAATATCATAAAATCCATTCATTAAAGCATTTAAATTTGGTATAGTCATACTAAGACCTACAAGGGGATTCATATCATACAAAAACCATTATCATACAACATTTATTGACTCGTAAATACATCTCTCAAAATCATAAATATAATCATTGTTAAATTTCCATACGCATCTTAAAACATTCAATAAAGTTCAATACATTCATTAGTTCAAAGAATGGGGTGAAATACTCATACATCATAATAATTCAAAGCATTTATGAAAGGCTTGAGGACTATAATTTCATTATTTAATGTTCCAAAACATATGAATGAACATCATTTTCAAAGAGCTGCTTCAAATATCAAAATCCTATACTAATGATTAGAATTCAATCTATGCAAGAGGAAAAGCAATATTAAGTTTTTCATAAATGTAATCCTCAAATCCTACTTTAAAATTGTAAATATGTTTTGCATAAATACTAATTAAATTAAAAATTTGTAATAGTAATTAGAGTAGGGAGTGTTCAACATGACTTTTGATGAAGATCTTAGAATAGGAGCCATTAAACATGACCTTAGGATCACCTTATGGAGCATCTGACTTTCTTGCACTTAGAGAATAAGAGAGGAAGTTTAAATTTGATTTAGGGAAACCCTAATTAGAAAGAATCTTTGAGAACAACTTTGTATTTGGGATTTTTAAAAAATTAGAGAGGATAAGAGGAGGATATCAATTTAGACTTAGGGTAATTAAAGGTGTTGGGAAACATTTAAAAATGTTTGATGACAATTATGGGTAAGGAAATGACAAAGAGGCCATTAAATCTCGAAAGAAAGCAACGGTGCCGTTAGAATATCACCTCTGTGCCATAGTTCTATCGCGGAGGCTAGACTCCATCACACCATGAAATCACAGAGTTCAAGCTTTGTGTCACAGTTTTATTTCATACCCTCATAAGTAAGCTCATTACTTTACACTTTGATATCGGATTTATGAACCATTTGTGGTATTAGAAAGAAGACTCAAGACCTTTAATTCGATAAGTAATGGGCCACCTAAATCTTCATATTCTAGGAGAAATGCTTAGTTGAAGTTGACCCTAGTGAAATCCAATACAAGAACTTAATCGTTAGGAAAGTTCTCAACCTAAATTTTAGCTAGAAGATTTTGACCTCAATTAATCTCAAAAGGTGTTATCATAGTAAAGAATTAATCTTCACACTTATGTATAAATATAAATCATTTGGTTCGGGTCTATATATGCCTAAAGGATGGTTAAAATTTTTAGTCCGATAGTGTGGAGAATTACAAACGTGCTTATTTGGAATGATCGCAATAAAGGCAGCCTCATAGAACAATAATATTGTGCTCCACCAGCCATCGACACAATACTGCTATTTCGATTTAGGCGTGCTCAAGCCTTCAGAATGTTGTTTCAAACCAGAACCACGTCATTGCCTAAGAACTTCTTTCATCTCTATTACACTCTAAGTTAACGATCACAGTCATATCAAACTCCAAGAAATTCAATATTTTTTTTAATTCTTTTAACACCTACTACTCATATGAAATAATATAGACATAAACCAATAGTACAAATTAATCCTATAGTTCCATTCTAGAGCTGATGAAAATTTTATATTTTCAAAAAGAGGTCATTATCAAGGTTTGCTAGTCAAACTCAACTCTAACCCATAACATCTAATATTCCAACCAACTAATCCAAATACAATCGGATGTATCAAGAGCCGAAACATAGGTGCTACAACAAAACACGATATTACAGAGCTAATGGAACTAATAGAATCCATATACGATGTCTAAATCATTAAATATTAACATAAGTCAACCCTATCAACTTCAAAATATTTAATAATTAAAAAAACTTATCTCTAACTCAACCAACTACTTAGGAATCATGTCACCCATTCTTGTAAATAATAGGTATTATAATAAAACTATAGGGAGGGATAAAATGGCTAAAATGCATAAATAATCAAATTTCAATGTATAGATTGTTATGTCATCCATCAATAAGACACATATTCATACACTAACGACAGAGTAAGAAAGGTACTTGAATAGTCAAAAAGTTTGGGATATCTACTTCGCATGTTGGAATTCATCTTCTACCTATCCCTCTAAATCATATGATTCTTCCACTCGACCTTCACTGAATTAGTACTTTTAGACCTCAACTTCCTAGTCTGCCTATCAAAAAAAACTATGGGATATTTATAAGAAGTTATATTTTAATTTGTATCAATTGAATCTCATCAAAAAATGTGAGATCATAATTGTACTTCTTAAAGATCGAGATATGGAAAATAAGATGCATAGTAAAAATACTCAAATGCTAAGACAACTCATAGGCCACCTCCCCAACAAGTCAAATGATCTAAAAAGGACTAATAAACCTCGAGATAAGTTTTTCCTTCTTCCCAAAGCTCAATCCACCATCCATGCATGATATGTTAAACAAAACGTATTTACTAACCATGAACTCTAAGTCATGAACTCTAGCATCGATCAACATAACTCTTTGGATAACTCTGGGCTGCCATAAGCTAATTTGGTGATTCTATTAACAATCACCCAAATCCATAGCTAAAGGACTCTCCATATCCCTAAAAAAAGTAAGACTACCCATAATCACCAACTTTCAAATCTAGGAATCGAAAACTATATTATCCTTACTGGGATGATAAAGGATAGTGATAATATTTCAACAACTCTAACAACATACGCTATCTCAAATTTATATTATTTTGATTGAAGATGTATGATATGGTATACTGAAGGGTAATGTTTCCAAACTTTCTCACTAAACCTTTGTGCTCATTACATTATTTTGTATAAATGAATGAGATATATTTATGATAAAATACACTAATATCCGTTCATTGTAGGCATAGAGTTGAGGTCATCAAAAGATGTGGATTGGAACTAAATATTACAAAAAGGTTTCAAAGAAGAGTACAGCTAAAGACCTGGACTATATTAGCCTCAGTTACTGCTATCGCGGTCCTCAATACACGGTTGCGGTCAATCAAGATGGTCATCACAACACTGTCACAACATACAACCGTGATCACAAAGACGCAGTTGCGAACAATCATGCGTGATCGTAGTTCAACGGGAATATGCCTAGGGGCAGATCTATAAAAGCACTTAGACGAATCCCAAACCATTTATAAGCAAAAACCATTTCTTCTTTGGGTATTGTTTACCTTATAACTAATTTTTATTTTTGAAGAAGAAACTCTAATTGGGAAAGTGTGTAACTACTGTCGCGGGCTTAATGTCTTAGTGGTTTTGTGAAGAATAAATCTTTTTGATAATAATCATTGTATACTTCTCTTTCCTTTCTTCATGAATAGCTAAGTCATTTAGTATTGGGATTATGTTGAACTAAAGTATAATTTTGTGTTGGTATTGTTATGTTTGCATGAATTTCAGTTGTTAATTATGGATTCCATCATTTCTTAAGCTTATTAGATTGAATTTGATAGGTGAAAACTCCAAATCTCTAAATTCATTTGATGGATGAAAACCCCAAACTCTAGAAATCCTTTGTCATCCTTGAAAGAGGGACAAAGGTAAACATGAGGTAACCCATAATTGCCTTGAAAGAGGGTTATAAAGGGAAAAGTAATGGTGGATAATTGAGTCTATGGTTGACTAACTTTTGCAATCTTAGAAATAAGTGTGATGGGAGTGTAAGCTATGTCAAGAGCATTATCATAGTAGTAGGGATGCTTGATTGAGCTATAGGGTGATTACAAATCGCACACTTGTTAGGTGCTTGAAAGAGGCAATGGGTGAAATCATTGTAGTTTTATTGAATGATTGACCATAATGACTTTTGATCTAGCCTATCCTTGAATCAATAACTTAAACTCTTGCTAAACTATCATTACCCACATACATTACTTATAGGTAGACATAATACCAAGACCCTCTGTATTGTTAATCTTAAATCAAAAATGTTATGTCCATGCTTTGTTAGTGATGAACCATCTCAAAATTTAAATCCCCCACTTAATTTTACATGCCTTGTTTATAATCATTCCGGGTAAACTTGTAGTAACTTGGAAACCAATAAGGTTTGAAGCCTATAATTCGCTACTTATAGATTCGACCCCAACTCCAATTGGGTTTTTGACAACGACTTCCTCACCCGTTAATCATGAGAGTAAGTTGAGCATTACCAAAATGGCATCGTTGTTAGGGAGTGAAATATATATTTCACTTGTGCAGTGTGATTCTTTCTTGGGAATATCTAGAGTGATATCATTTACTTTATTTATTGTTTTAATTCTTGTTTTAGGTAATCGGAGTGTTAACAGAATAATGAGTGATAATGCAAGAAATGAGCCCCTTTGATGCCCTCTAGATAATGAGGGAACACTAAATGAAGTGGGAAAAACAAGAACGATCCACATCCCACGAACTAAAGGGAACACATTCTTCCATGTGACTAGTGTCATGCTTCACCATTCAACATATCACACATTACACAAAAGTCTATTCGGCTTTGCCTTTTCCTATTATCATTAGCGGGTGAGGTAGTTTCATTGCTCTGACCACTTCCATCCAGCTCAATTACATCTTGATTCAAGTTTACTAAGGTGTTTCTTAATAGATATTTCCTGCCATTAAAAATGCTTCAAAAGCAGGACGAGATTTTAAATGTTTTGAAAATGAATGGAGAACCATTTTTTGAAGCTTGGGAGTTGTTTAATGGTAAGATTTCTCAATACCTAAATCTTAAAGTCCCAAAAAAAATGCTTCTCGAGATCTTCTATCTAATACCCCGGGAAATTTTTTGTTGAAATTTTGTGCGTAAATGTTTTGGGTTTTATCTTCTAGAATAAGTTATAAATTTTCCATGCGAAATATCTTAGATTATTACCCACCATTTCATAGAGTATCGCATAATATTTCCAATGATATATGGAACATCCAAAACGGACATCCGAGCGACAAGTTATGAACATTTCAATCGAACTGTGAATAGTAGTGAACAGTAAAACGTGCAGGAAAAAGTACTGAGGCCTGGCGTATTTTTTGGTCAACTTCAAACGATCATAAATCCTCTTACAAAATAATTTGGGTGAGATACTATATATCAACGGAAAGATATGGGAGTCCTCTTTCTAATGAAATTAGTTTCATCCAATTTGAATATCGGAGTAAAACATTATGGTTGCTATACTTCAGGATATCAAAACAGTCCACCAAAGGGCAGATTTGAGAATTTTTTTGATTTTTAGGGGAGTTTTGGTTATTCTCCCTCACCCAAAATCTGTCCAAACCCTATATTAAAGCCTATTAGAAGCATTATATATTATATTTCATCAAACTCCCTCAAAAAGAAAACCCTAAGCTCCTACATCCAACTACAAGAACCTCCAAAGTTCACCATTAATTCTTCAAATTTATTCAAGATTCCAAGTTCCTAGTTCAAGAACTCCAAGAAACATCATTCAAAGGCGCGATTAACATCTCTAAAATGAGTATCGATCTAAAGTTCATCATTCAAGGTATGTGAGGTTTTTCAATAAGAAATCTCTTTCATTCTTGTGCCCAAAAGTAATTTTCTTTACAAAGGCATGATTTTTATTTGATTTTAATGAATTTGAAGCACGAACCCATATCTTATGATAATTATTATAAAATCTAGATGTTTATGATTTTGAAAGATGAATTTACATGTGTAGTGATATAAAGCATGAATCTTGAATAATATTTATCATGATTTTGATATTTGGGTCATGAATCCCTATTGGAAATTGTGTTTTTTTAAGAAAGTGTGTGTTATAAGCTCGTTGATGTTGAATATTTGAGATATTTTGAATGATTTGAACTTTTGGTCTTAATGGAGTTGTTTTGAACTTGATTTTGAATGAAATCCACAACATGATTGATTTTGATAGATAGGAAGTATGATGGCTCCCAATGTATATTTATATATTACTAAAATTATTTTGTTATGGATTGTCTGTGAAATGATCTAAGCTAAGTCTGAGAGAAATCATTAGCACCAAGTGGGAGGTATAAAGCAACCTTACTTCCCTAGAACTACGTGCCCCCATAGAAGTGAGCCTGAGGTTGATTTATATAGTGATCACTAGTTTGTGTGGATTTGATATCGATAGTCCTACTCCGATGGCAAGGATAGGACAGCTCACACCAATGTGGGTTGTATGTTGGACTCCATGTAGCTCACATGGTTTATGTCGGTTTTAGGATCTCCCAGTGTGTGTGTTTCCTTATTTCTATGGTGAATGGTGAAGTGATTTGAAAGTGGAATTGTGAAAGTTATTCTTTTGAAAGATTTAAATGATATTTACATTATGAGAATTGATATTCTTGATGAACTAAAAGTGATTGACAAATTATATGATGAGTCACATGTGTTATTGTAGTTATTTCATTCTCTCATGATTATGATGATTTTCTTCGAGCTATGTGAGTCTTTCATACATCCTGCATATTTCTTATAAATATTAATAATGATGATGTTTATACAACTGCATACAACCCAATATACTCGGTTCTTTTCCATGGTACTGACCCACATCTTCGAATTTGGGCTGCATTTTCTCGAAATATAGGTTTAGGTGCTCAGTTCTAGGTTTGACAGTGATTCTTCGAGCATGCTGTTCTACATCCTCTATTGTGGTAAGTCCTCATGTTCTGAGGACGTGATGTCCAATGTTGGTTTCACAGAATTATTTACATTTGATAACTAAGTATGAGTCAGTTGGGGGGGGCTCGCCTCAATGGCTCGCTGGTTTTATTCATTTTCTTAGAGGCTTGTTAGACTAGTATAGATGTTGGGAGTTGACTAATAAGTCATATTTTTTTATCTTTCTGAAATTCTTTTATACTTGGATGATGATTACTCTATTGATATTTGAGGGTTATTTATGGAAACCCCATTGTTTTGTGCTGAATTGAATGAAAATGGCCCAAAGGTATAGCTTGGGGCTACTCGTAGCCTCAAGCACCGTCTGATGCTCTGGGACACTTTTTTTGCGGCATTACAAACTTGGTATCAGAGCCTAAGGTTTTAAGGTGTCCTAGGGAGTCTGACAAGTGACGTTAAATAGAGTATTGATCATCGGTGTGTAGCACACCACATCTATGAGCAAGACGCTACAAGATATTTTAGGAAAAATTATGATTCTTTCTTTCAGAAGTCTATCGTACTTAAAGTGTCTCACTCTGCTATTGATTCGTACTCTCCTCTTTCAGAAATATGCCTCCACGTCGAGCGAGAAGAAATAAAGATGGTCAACAACCTCAACCCTCTGACTCATTGATATTCATCGAGTCTTGTTGGCTGATCTGATTGAGTTAGACATGGTAGATTTTGATGTGATTCTTGGTATGGACTGGCTATAATCTTCTTATGTCTCTATTGATTGTCGGACCCGAGTGGTCAAGTTTCAGTTTTTGGGTGCATCCATGTTTGAGTTGTCTGGGAATTCTGTGTCACCCAAAAGTCATTTTATCTCTTACGTTAAATCTAGAAAGCTTATTTCCAAGGGGTGTATTTACCATTTTGTTAGAGTCAAAGACATTAAGTATGAGACTCCAACTCTCCAGTCTGTTAACGTTGTCAATGAGTTTTTTGATGTGTTTTTGGATGATCTCTTAGGGATACCTCCTGATAGAGAGATAGAGTTCGGGATTGATCTTCTTCCCGATACTCAGCCCATTTCTATTCCTCCTTACCGTAAGGACCCTGCAGAACTTAAGGAGTTGAAAGAGCAACTCAAAGATCTACTAGATAAGGGTTTCATAAAGCCTAGTGTTTCTCCTTGGGTGTTCCTGTGTTGTTTGTGAGAAAGAAAGATGGCTCTTTGCGTATGTGCATTGATTACCACCAACAGAATAAAGTCACCATAAAAAAAGTACCTCCTTCCGAGAATAGATGATTTGTTTGACCAATTGCAAGGTGCAAGTTATTTCTCAAAGATAGACCTTCGTTTCGGCTATCATCAACTCAAAGTTAGGGAGTGTGATATCCTAAAAAATATTTTCCGAACTCGTTATGGCCATTTTGAGTTTCTTGTTATGTCTTTTGGGTTAACTAATGCCCCAGTAGCTTTCATGGACCTCATGAATCGAGTGTTCAGATTATATCTGGGTATGTTTGTCATAGTGTTCATCGGTGATCTACTGTTGTACTCCCGTAGTGAGGATGAACATTCTGATCATCTTCGAACTGTCTTGCAAACCCTTAGAGATCACAAGTTGTTTGCCAAGTTTAGTAAGTGTGAGTTTTGGCTAAGGTCAGTTGCTTTTCTAGGTCATATCATTTCTTCTGAGGGTATTAGAGTTGATCCCCTAAAGACCGAAGCTATTAAAAATTGGCCTAGACCTATTTGTCATACTGATATTTGAAGTTTCTTGGGTTTAGCTAGCTATTACTATCATTTTGCTGATGGTTTCTCCTCTATAGCGTCTCCTATGACTCGGTTGACCCAAAAGAAAGTAAAGTTCTTGTGGTCTGAATCTTGTGAGAAGAGTTTTAAGGAGTTGAAGACTCGACTCACTTCAGTTTTTGTTTTGACTTTGCCTGATGGTGTTAATGGTTTTATGGTGTACTGTGATGCTTTGATTGTTGGGTTGGGTTGTGTATTGATACAGAAGGGTAAGGTGATAGCGTATGCTTCTAGACAGTTCAAATCCTATGAGAAAAATTACCCCACCCATGACCTTGAGTTGGCTGCTGTTGTGTTTGCTTTGAAAATTTGGAGACACTATTTGTATGGTGTCCATGTTGATGTTTTCACTAATCATAAGAGTCTACAGTATGTGTTTACCTAGAGAGAATTGAATCTTAGGCAGAGACGATGGTTAGAATTATTAAAGGACTATGATATGAGTGTGCTGTACCATCTAGGCAAGGCCAATGTTATGGCGGATGCCCTAAGTAGAGTGTCTATGGGTAGTGTTTCGCATATGGTAGAAGGTAAGAAAGAGTTGGCTCGTGATGTACATCATTTGGCTAGATTGGGGGTTAGTTTGTTTGACTCTGCTGAAGGTAGTATAGGGGTTTAGACTAGTTCTGAATCCTCCTTGCTTTCAGAAGTGAAGGAAAAGTAATACTTAGATGCTAGTTTGGTCAGACTGAAGGAGTCAGTCAAGGACCAAAAATTAAAGGTTTTCTCCCAAGGAGGAGATGGTGTGTTGAGATTGCAGGGTAGATTATGTGTCCCTAATGTTGATGACCTGAGACAGAGGATTATGGCTGAAGTGCACGGGGTGCAATATTCTATTCATCCTAGTGACACCAAGATGTACCAAGTGTTGCGGGAAATCTATTGTTGGAGTGGCATAAAGAAACATATAGCAGCGTTTGTAGCTAAGTGTGCAACATGCCAACAGTTTAAGGTTGAACACCAAAGACGTGGTGGTATGATGCAAGAGTTTAGTATTCCTACCTGGAAGTGGGAAGAGATAAATATGGACTTCGTGATTAGTCTACCTCCTTCCCGATGCCATCATGATTCTATTTGGGTTGTGGTTGATCGGTTGAATAAGTCTTCTCATTTCTTGCCTATTCATACTTCATATACTGCTGAGAATTACACTAGATTGTATATCCAAGAGCTAGTGAGACTATATAAAGTTCCCTTATCTATTATTTCGGATAGGGTTACTCAGTTCACTTCGTAATTTTGGAAATCTTTTCGGAAGGGTTTTGGTACCCAAGTGCTTTTGAGTTCTGGTTTTCATCCGCAGACCGATGGTCAGGCTGAGCGGATCATCTAGACCTTAAAGGATATGTTGAGAGTTTGTGCACTTGACTTTAAGGGAAGTTGGGATGATCACTTACCATTGATAGAGTTTACTTACAATAACAGTTTCCACTCTTGTATTTGCATGGCTCCGTTTAAAGCCTTATATAGGAGGAAGTGTAGATCACCCATAGGTTGGTTCGAGGTAGGTGAAGCGGCTGGGAGTGGTCCTGATTCAGTATTTGAGGCTATGGAAAAAGTTAAGTTGATTAGGGAAAGGTTGAAAACTACGTAGAGTCGTCAGAAGTCATATGCGGATGTTAGAAGGAGAGACATTGAGTTTGAAGTTGGTGACCTAATGTATCTGAAAATTTCACCCATGAGGGGGGTGAAGAGATTTGTAAAGAAGGGGAAGCTTAGTCCTCGTTATGTTGGTCCTTACAAATTTCTTAGCCATGTTGGTAAGGTAGCATATGAAGTCGAGTTGCCTTCCGAGTTGTCCTCTGTTCATCCAATATTCCATGTCTCTATGCTTAGAAAGCATATTAGCGATGCTGTGGTAGTAGATTCCTCTATGAGTGTTGACATTCAAGAAAATCTTTCTTTTGATGAGATTCCTGTTGAGATTCTTGATTTCAGTGTCCGAAGACTAAGGAACAAAGAAGTTCCCTTGGTCAAGGTGTTGTGGCGAAACCAATCTGTTGAGGATGTAACTTGGGAAACTGAGGCGGATCTACGAACCAAGTACCCTCACCTATTTTCTGCGAACTCCGATCAAGCCGAAGGTACCGTTCTTTCCTAAATCATGCACTTTTGATAAAAGTTGCAGCAGTTCAGCTGTCATTTATTATGTGTTCAGCTGTAGTATCTTGAATTTATGCATTCTATGTTGCATTTGGAGTGAGAAACGATGTGGTGATGATTCTAAAGAATGGTTTCAGCTGTATGCTCTATTCCTTATCTAATCTTGGCATGTTTATCATCATTCAAGGATGAATGTTTCCAAGGGGGGATGATGTAATACCCCAGGAAATTTTTCATTGAAATTTTGTACGTAAATATGTTGGGTTCTATCTTCTAGAATGAATTATAAATTTTCCGTGCAAAATGTCTTAGATTATGACCCACCATTGCGTAGAGTATCTAATAGGATTTCCAACGATATGTGGATTATCCAAAATGGACACCTAAGCGACGAGTTATGAATATTCCGATCGAACAGTGACTAGTAGTGAACAGTAAAACGTGTAGAAAAAGTACTGAGGCCTCGCATATTTTTAGATCAACTTCAAATGATCATAAGTCCTCCTACACATAGATCTGGGTGATATACTATATATCAATTGAAATATATGAGAGTCCTCTTTCTAATGAAACTGGTTTCATCCAATTTGAATATCGGAGTAAAACGTTATCGTTAATCTACTCCAAACTATCAAAACAATACATGAAAGGACAGATTCGAGAATTTTTTTGATTTTTAGGGGCGGTTTGGTCTTTCCCCCTCACCCAAAATCTGTCCAAACCCTATATTAAAGCCTATTAGAATCATTATATGTTATATTTCATCAAACTCCCTCAAAAAGAAAACCCTAAGCTCCTACATCCAACTTCAAGAACCTCCAAAGTTCACCATTAATTCTGCAAATTTATTCAAGATTCCAAGTTCAAGAACTCCAAGAACCATCATTCAAATGCACGATTAACATCGCAAAAAAGACTATCGATCTAAAGTTCATCATTCAACGTATGTGGGGTTTTCAACAAGAACTCTCTTTCGTTCTTGTGCCCAGAAGTAATTTTCTTTACAAAGGCATGATTTTTATTTGATTTTTATGAATTTGAGACATGAACTCATATCTTATGATGATTATTATAAAATCTTGATGTTTATGATTTTGAAAGATGAATTTACATGTGTGGTGATATAAAGCATGAATCTTGAATGATATTTATCATGATTTTGATATTTGGGATTGGAAATTGTGTTTTATTTACAAAGTGTGTGTTATAAGCACGTTGATGTTGAATATTTGAGATATTTTGAATAATTTGATCTTTTGGTCTTAATGGAGTTGCTTTGAACTCGAGTGTGAAAGAAATCCACAACGTGGTTGATTTTGTTAGATAGGAAGCATGATGGGTCCTGATGTATATTTATATATTACTAAAATTTTTTTGTTGTGGATTGTCTTTGAAATGATCTGAGCTATGTCTAGGAGAAATCTTTAGCACCGAGTAGGAAGTATAAAGTGACCTTGCTTCACTAGAACTACGTGCCCCCATAGGAGTGAGCCTGAGGATGATTTATATAGTGATCACTAGTTTGTATGGATTTAATATCGATAGTCCTACTTCGATGGTAAGGATAGGATGGCTCTTCCCAACGTGGGTTGTGCGTTGGACTCTATGTAGCTCACATGGTTTATGTTGGTTATAGGATCTCCCAGTGTGTGTGTTTTTCCTTGTGTCTATGGTGAATGGTGAAGTTATTTGAAAGTGGAATTGTGAAAGTTATTCTTTCGAAAGATTTAAATGATATTTACATTATGAGAATTGATATTCTTGATGAACTGAAAGTGATTGACAAATTATATGATGACTCACATGTGTTATTGTGCTTATTTCATCCTCTCATGATTATGATGATTTTCTTCGGGCTATGTGAGTCTTTCATACATCCTGCATATTTCTTATAAATATTTATGATGATAATGTTTATACAACTGCATACACCCCCATATACTCGATTCCTTTCCATGGTACTGACCCACATCTTCGGATGTGGGCTGTATTTTCTCGGAATATAGGTTCAGGTGCTCAGTTCCAAGTTCTATAGTGATTCTTTGGGCATGCTGTTCTATATCCTCTATTGTGGTGAGTCCTCATGTTCCAAGGATGTGATGTCTGATATTGGTTTCACGGAATTGTTTACATTTGATAAATGAGTATGAGTCAGTTGGGGCATGTCTCAATGGCTCGCTGGTTTTATTGATTTTCTTAGAGGCTTGTCAGACTAGTATAGATGTTGGGAGTTGACTAATAAGTCATATTTTTTATCTTTCTGAAATTCTTTTATTCTTCGATGATGATTACTCTATTGATATTTTAGGGTTATTTATAGAAACTCTGTTGATTTGTGTTGAACTGAATGAAAATGACTCAAAGGGTTAGCTTAGGGCTACTCGTAGCCTCAAGCACCGTGTGACGCTTGGGGACCCATTTTCTGGGGCGTTACATTCTACCATGCCCTTGATCCATTAAACAAAATAGTGGTAAATAATGCAGCAGATGGTTCCCTAGTGAAGTTGTACCACCACATGGCCTTTCCATTGATTGGAGAAGTGTCTAAGCAAAATCGAGGTTGGCATACCCGAGAAACTGAAGCTCCCAAGATTTCTTCTGTCATATCCATGGTCGATAATGAACAAAGAAAGCTGAATGAAGAAATGGAAGAAACCATGGCAAAAATGATAACCCAACTCAAACTATTGACATTGTATGTTATGGGCACACCCGCAAAAGCAGTCAATGCTATAGCATCAAAATTTTTATAAAGATGATGAAGGGAAAATAAGTTGGATGAGGAAATCTTCAATTTAGCAAACTAATTGAGGGGTTTCTTCCCCACATATCAAAGGCAAGGTGGGAATCAAGGTTGGATGGAATGTGAGATGGATAGATATTAGAGGGAATGGGAATGTGACTATGACAATTATGTTCCTCCTTATGATTAAGCTAAATCTAAAGAGCCAAATATTATGGAACTCAAAAAATTCAAGACTGAGGATATATTTACACGGATCTTGAATAAAGTAAGAGTAATGGACAAAATGGTCCATAATTTAAAAGGTGATTATTATCAACTTTATCAAACTATGATGTCCCACTCTCCTACTATTAAGAAATTAGAAACCCAAGTCGGACAAATGTCCATGCAACTAAATGCTAGGCCTAGAGATGAACTCTCTAGTAACATGATTGCTAATCCAAAGATGATGCTCAAGTTCTATCAATTTTCAAAAAGAGTGGGATGGTACTTGATAAGCCCTTTAGAAGAGACGAGAATGAGAAGTTACTCAAGGGTAAAGCAAAGAAAGTGATGGCCCAAAGAAAAGAAGTAAATGATGAGAAAGAAATTGAGGAAAGTGATGAACAAGTGGAAGAAGATAGAAAGCCATATGGTGAAGTAGGGCAAACCATTCAAGTTCCTCCCCCATTCCCTCAACGATTTCATAAAAGAGAGAAAGGACAAATTGAGGAAATTCAAGAAAAAACTTAGCAACCTATCAATAAATATCCCAATGCTTGATTCAATCCAAGAGATCTTAGGATACGCTAAGTTGATGAAAAATTTTATTGCTAAAAAGAAGCCTATTGAATATGAAACAATTGAGGTGACCCATAGGTGTAGTACTATCATGGATAGCAAGGTTAGGTAAAAGAAGGATAGCCCTGGATCATTCACCATCGCTTACACGATTGGGACACATGAATTTTTAAAAGCTCTATATGACCTTGGTATAAGCATCAACATAACGCTTTTTGTCATCTACAAGAAGCTTATATTCGATACCCCTACACCCACCTTTATGCGGCTTCTCATGGTTGACCAATCCATTAAAATACCGGAGGGAATTTTTTTTGATATCCTTGTAAAAGTTGACAAGTTTATACTACCAACGGACTTTGTGGTATTGGATTGTGAAATGGACAAATAGGTACCTATCATCCTTGGCCACCTTTTCTTAGCCACTGAGAGTGCTATTGATGATCTAGATATGGGGAAGATAGAGTTTAGGGTACTAGTGGATGAAGTCTCTTTCAAAATTTGCAAGTCAAAAAACAAATCGCAGAACTTCAAGTAGTATCCGTAGTAGATGTTGAAGATGAAAAGATGAATGCATAAGGGTTTAAAGATCCACCTTGAGAATGAAAAAAGGATGACGTCATGCCATGATTATAACTAAGGCACTTGTTGGGAGGCAATCTAGGAGGGAGGCAATTCACAAATGCCACGAGAGTGGCTTGTATCCTTTTGTTATGTTTTTGTAGGGTAGATGTTATCTTTTGCATATGAATAACCCATGCATATATGGCACTATGGGGTGCATTGGAAAAACTAAACAGGGGATAAATGTGTCAAAATTGAGTAAAATTTTGAATAGGGGAAAACATGAGAGAAAAATTTCTCTCAGTTACAGCGATCGCGGTCCCCAAGCATGATCGTTGACACACGGGTGTCTGCGATTGCGATCGTAGCCACTTCAGTGATTTAACCCCTAGTTTCCCTCATTTCCCTCACACTACCTTTCAATATTGTACTCTATAATTTGGGCTAATTTTTGGCCATGTTTGTGCTCTCTCAAATAGCATCCTTGTATCCCTCTTGCATCACAACTTTAGTAAGTGTTATGAATCTGTGCTTTTATTTATAAGAATAGGCCCTAGAAGGGCCTAAAGTTTTAATTGTTATTCTTTTCATGTTGTATTATTTGATATTGGTGAGATATTGGCTTCTTGAACAAGGTATGCACAAAAGTGGGAACTCTTAAGTACCCAAGTATGTTTGGAAAATGTAGACAAATGAAATGTGTACACCAAGTATTTGCTTATTTGCCCAAATGAACTTTCACTAATGATATTTGTTTTCTAAAGGGCACATCCATCCTGATGTTAGCATTCTTCAAATGATCTTCATATGCACCCATATTGTAGACCATGATAATAGCCTAAAATTGGAAAAAAATCTGAACATGCAGAGCTGACAACGGAACCGACCTTAGGTATTGCGACCACGATTGCAAAAATACGAATGCGGTCCTGAATCATGATCGTGGTAACTAAGGATAGTTTCCTACCATGCCAAAAATCCTGCACTTCCAATTCATAGCCAAGCAACACCAAACACCTTGTCCAATAAACTCTAGTGATCAATATAGCATAGCTTGCATGATTAAAATGTCATCAAAAGAGATAATGTATGCTTAGTTCTTTGAGGATGCCATCATGGATAAGTATTATCACATCTAATTCATGGAACTTGAGTGTCACACTCATTACTACAGTGATATTTCAAGGATAAAGCTAATCTTAGAGAGAGAAATTTTCTTAGAAAATATGCCAGAGAAACTATCGATACTTCATGACAAACTTGAAGCCATAGGGTGGCGGTGCTTTACCCCGGATCCATGCATTTTAAATGAGCAATGGGTCTGTGAATTTTATGCAAACATTAGTGAAGTCTCTTTTTTGGACCCACTCAATATGACTATCAAGATTTGGGAAAAGCTAATGAAAGTCGAGGCTAAACAAATCAATGATGTTTATTGGCTCAAGCATGCAAGCAGGAGTGAATTAAAAGTGAAGGGGCTAAACAAATCAATGATGTTGCCATGATTAGAAAGTTATGTGTGGTGCGAATACAAAAGCAAATAATCCCCTCCGTCCAAAAATTCTGAAAAATTCGAAGGCATGGACGTGAGCAACTTTGTAATAAAATTTTGCCCTCTTTCTGTGGCTCCGAATTTTGACTTTGAAAAAATAGTGAATATTGCATCTTTGTCTCGAGATGGAAGAACAATTGAACTCCCTTGAGTACATTCACATACCATGTGTGCGAGTTTAGTTCTATTCATCTCATGTGTACTTGTATAATCTAGAACTTGCCTCAATAGTCTTTCAAAGCTAAATTTTGATTATGATTGGCTGGTAAAATGATCATATGACATCATCTGATTTTGAAAGCCCACTTTAACCTAAAGAGTCTACCAATACATTGTAGTAACCCCTAGTCACCCTCTTTGAGCCTTTGGACTTTTCTTTGGCAAATGTATTACAATCGGTGACCCTTCTATTCACCCTTTCTTGAACCCCATCCTCCTTGAACTTAAGAATACAAATTGAGTCTAAAAGTCTATGTTGGGGGTGGTAGAAAGAGAAAAAAGTATAGTTAATCCACAAATTCATAAGAAGGTGCCTACAAGATTAAGCAATTAAGCATTTTGCTTTGAAGAAAGAGAAAATCCATTAAAATAATGAAATGCATAGATTTTAAATGCATGCAAAAATAAACGAAGATCATGTGAGTAAAGCGAAAAGGTAATGTAGGCAAATTAGTAAAGGAATAAAAAGTGGCCAAAAGAGCAATGCATGAAAGGATTATGATGTAGAAGTTCAAGGAGGGTGTAGCCTTATTGTCCTAATATAATGTCCTATCCTACCCTAAACCTACATTAGAAGCTCATAAATTCCTTTTTTTATTCCCAACCAATTGTGGTCATTGTTGTGGTGATTGAAAATAGGGGCAATCTTACGGCATGGTACTTGATCACATGGAGAATTTCTTGAGAGAGTGAGTGTTTGTGCTTAAAATTCCTTGTTGCATGATTGGTATCTAGGTGTGTGAATTTTTCCTTTCTCATAAGGAGGCATGTTAACTAATTGAGGTGGGTGATTTTGTCATCTTCTGCACAAAGAGGTAAACAGAGGTATATCATGATTGTAGTAAACACATGAGTCATTTCTAGAGTATTAGTACTTGTTACATGGTTGCCCCTCAAATTCTATTGCATCCTTCTCTATTTCATTTTATTAGAAGGGGAGTCATTAAAAGACTATTTTCTTATGTGTGAAAAGCTTTTGGAGGTAGCAATCAAGTTTGAGTCATCATGATCATTGAATGATATAATGAGGGCATACATATGAAGTTGTCTCAAAATAATGGGTAGTATTGCTTGACGAAAAGCAAGGCCCTCAATTGGCTGATAAAATTCTTGAGGGATGATTTTTACACTCATTCTCACTAAACATTTGCGCACGTTACCTTGTTTTGAAAAAATAAATGAGACATATTGGTGATAAAATATACTAATGTTCACTCTTTGCATCCATAGAGTAGAGGATATCAAAAGATGTGGATTGGAGATAAAAATGATCAAAAAGGACAAAAGAATAGTGAAACTAAAGATCCGGACTACATCAACCTCAGTTACGATGACTGCAGTCCTCAATCTGCTACCGCAGTCAGTCAAGAAAATCAACACAATGCGGTCACAACACACAACCGCGGTCATGTGGACGCAGACGCGGAAAGTCATGCGCGATTGCTGTTTAGTAGAAATATGCCTAGGGGTAGATCTGTAAAAGCACTTAGATGAATCCCAAACCATATAAAAGTAAGAGCCCTTTCTTCTTTGGGTATTGCTTACCTCATAACTAAGTTTTATTTTATAAGAAGAAACCCTAATGGGGAAAATGTGTAACTACACTTGAAGGCTTAATTTCTTAGTGAATTTGTGAAGAATTAATATATTGGATAATCATCATGGTATATTTCTCCTTACTTTCTTCATGAGTAGCTAAGTAATTTAGTCTTGGTATTATGTTGAACTACAGTGTAATTAAGTGTGGGTGTTGTGTTTTCATGATTTTTAGTTGTTTACTATGGATTCCACCATTGCTTGAGAGTATTAGTTAAAATTCAATGGATGAAAACCCTAAATCTCCAAATAGGTTTGATGGTTGAAAACCACAAACTCTAGAAATCCTTTGTCATCCTTGCAAGAGGGACTAAGGTGAACTTGAGGTAACCCATAACATCATTGAAAGACGGTTATAGGGGGACAAAGTAATGGTGGACAATTGAGTCTATGGTTACTACCTTTTACACTCTTATAAATAAGTGTGATGGGAGTGTAAGCCATGTCAAGAGCATCATCCTATAAGTAGGCATGCTTGATTGAGGTGTTGGGTGATTACAAATTGCACACTTGCTAGGTGCTCGAAAGAGCCAATGGGTGAAATCATTGTAGTTTTATTGAAAGATTGACCACAATGACTTTTGACCTAGCCTAACCTTGGATCAATAACTAAAACTCATGCCAAACGATCTTTAACCCACAGATATTACCTTTAGGTTGACATAATCCCACCACCATATCTATTCTCAATCTTAAATCAAAAGTGTTATATACGTGCATTGTTACTGATTAGCCATCTCCAAATCAAAACCCCCCCACTTTATTTTACATGCCTTGTTATTTTCATTCCAAGTAAACTTGTAGTAACTAGGATGCCAATAAGCTTTCAAGCCTATAATTCGCTCCTTGTTGATTGGACCCCAACTCTAGTTTTGTTGTTTGACAACGACCGCCTCATCCCTTAATCAAGGGAGTGAGTTGAGCGTTATCATGATATAATGACTAGTGAATACTTCCCAATGAACTCTATACAAGTACTACTGCTCTTACATCAAAATAAAAATTAGCGCTGTCAACTCCAAGTCATTGGTGAGGTAGTTCTACCCATGGGTCTTCAACTTTCTCAATTAATATGTTATCAAGTTACCCGTTTCCTCAACACATCACCAAGACTAGCCTATGAAGCATGACAATACAAGTTTAAACCTTCACCTTCTATATGCAAGTCTAAGATAGGTGCTAAACTTAACAAAATCATAAGCTTTTGAATACTTTCCTCACACTCAAAAAATTACTAAAAGGAAATATTCTTCTGAGTCGATTTAGTGAAGGCGGTGAAAATAGAAGAAAGCCCTGCATGAACTATCTATTGCAGCCAACTGATACAAAAAAAAAACTTTAATCTCAGTGGGAATAGTTGTACAAGAACAATCTCAAACACCACAACCTTTACTAGATTAAACGTAATGCTATCCTTGGTAAACATATGCCCAAAAAATGAGGCATAACTTAACCAAAACACACACTTATGAATTTAGCATACAAATTCTCATCCCTCAACCTATGATGAACAACACTCTAAAGCTTCACAAGATCCACTTTATTCTTGCTATACACCAAGATATTGTCAATAAACATAATCACAAAGAAATCTATGTATTGTAGAATTCAAAATTTATCAACTCCATGAATGCCACCGAGCAATAGTCAACCCAAAGGTTATTAACAAGAGCTCATATGCCCATATCGAGTCTTAAAAGTCTTCTTCGGACATCTAAAGCTCTAATTTTAAACTAATGATAACCCAATCTCAAATTAATCTTAGTAAAATTCAAATTCTCCAAGAAATAATAAAACAATGTAGTAATATACGATTGAGGATACTTATTTGATAGTTACCTTAGATAATTTCCATTAGTTTATACACATGCCTATGCATCTATCCTTTTTCTAACAAACAACACCGACAAATCCAAGATGACGCACTAGGCTGAATCAAACCCTTACTCAAAAGTTACTAAAATAGATCCTTCAATTCATTTAACTGTATTAGATCCATCCTATAATGAGAATAGATATGGTATAAATGACAACTCTAAGTCAATAGAAAAATGATATCTCCGACTGGGGAAACACCCATTAAATTAGAGGCAATCATATCCATAAACATCTTAACTACTCGTATTAAACTAAAGTAGGTATTTCATTAGCAATATCGTGAATATAATCGAGGTAAGAAAAATAACCCTTCTCCACTATTCGGTGACCTCAAATAAATAGTAACAACCTCTTAGGATATGAACTTAGAGTATTATTCTACTCTATCCATGGTGCACCCTCTATAGGTAATGTAATTGTCATAGAATAACAATCCAACATATAATGATACATAGAGAGCCAGTTGATACCTGGAATTATGTAAAAATCAACCATATCCAGGACAACCAAGTATATCCATTTATCATATCTAAAAAGAGTCATAAAACAGGGTCAATAAACTCAATCCACCATTAAAGAATACCTTAATGGGCTATTCACATGCCCATTATATCAAGGTAGAGGAATTAATATCAAAATTCAATATTAGATTTATTATAATATCGATCACATGCCCAAGTTCCCAGTTGTTCAAAACACCTCTATAAAAAAACAAATTCAATAAATATGTCTGGACAAGCCCCTAATGATATCCATACCAATTATATATGAGACTAAGTCTAAATATAAGTGAACAAGGATAAATGTCTTCTGAAGAAAGAAAGCTTACAACTCCAAAGACAATGTACAAATAGCTTTGATCTACTAATCGCTGCACAGAAAGAAAAAAAAAGATTCTATGGCCCCTATGTCGCGTGGGGACATAGCATCCATAGATGTTTAGCGATTGGAATGCTTGCATGTAACTCACGGATAAGGATAAAATAACATCAACATTCAATAACGAGTCAGTATATATATCATCTTCAATCATATTCATACACTTATTCTTAAATATAGATATCTCACATGCTAAACAAGAGCCAAAGATCAGCAATATACTTGAACATATACTCAAACACATAGATATAGACAACAAATTTATATGATGCCTAGAAATGGACAGGATTTAACAAGCATTCTCAATACGCTTATTCCTTTGTCATGAGGTATGGATTTATATATTATGTATTAAGCAAGGTTCTAATACCTCAAAAAATCTCATTAGACAAGGAACTCCAACTACATGCCATCCGAACTAGGGAATCAAACCACTATTCATCTTATTGGACAAGGAACTCAAACCACAATCCACTTTAATAGGCTAGGAACTTGAATCACTAGCCATTCCATCGAACTAGGGACTCGAACCACTAGTCACTTGATCGGATGAGTTATTCCTCCTCAATACATATCTTTGGACTAGGAACTCAAATCACTAGCCATTTTATTAGAAGAGGTACTTCAATTGCTCGTCCTTTCAATGGACTAGGAACTCGAATCACCAGTCATTTCATTAGACGAGGAACTCTAATCGCTCATCGTTATTAGTTGATATTTGAATTCTTGACCCTTAGTTCATGCATTTACATTCATACAATTCATATCATCTTTAAATACTTTGGCTTATTTGTCCAATTTGACACCACAAATGACCACATGGTCCTCATGGGAGTCTCCATTCCTCAACTATCTCAAGAGGCTAATGCCTTTATTCACTTCATAATAAAATTAAATTTGTGGTCCTAAAGACCAACATAAATAATTCACATGTCATTATCAACATTATATCACAATTTCACTGCACTTGATTCAATACACAACTCAAGTGCATTTACAAGTTTAGGGCTTTACCCTCTCATTAGCCATCAACCAACAGGATTACCAATTTCACAATATATGGCTTATAATTCCTTTAAAACATTATTTATCAATCATTCATACTCATTTGGGTCATTTCCCTAGCTTAACACATTATCAATTATATAGCTACTCATTTCAACTAGATAATTTCACAAACAGCTTATGTCCATGCCTTTACCATGGCCATATTCTAAGAAACAGTCATCAACAATAGAGTTTCTCAAGACTCATCGATTATACTAAAAATAATAATAACTTTAATGTTCATAACATCAACATTAACATGTATAAACATAAGTCTAAACAATAGTCAACACTATTCACCATTAGGCAACAAAACCCTTTTCATTTGATTTCAAAAGAACCATTTACACTTACTAATCCAAGTGTGAAATTCATTGTTTTAGATATATTTAAATAGGGGATGATATGAATGCCTTAAACAACTTGAATCACAAAGAACTTGACTCTTTCTTTCCAATTGATTAATACCCTCCAAAACCTAGCCTCTAATTTTGCTCCAAGAAGCTTTTTAGAGTGTTTGGAATATTTGTGCCTTGTAAAATAAAGACTTATAAGGATAAAATTCCTTTTATAGTAATAGATTTTAGGGTTTTAAGAAAGGTAAATGAGCAAAATGTCCTTCGTCAAAAGCTAAAAATTCACTCGTGCAGGGGTACGACTCCTCCATACAATTCCTATAGTGATTATACCCTAGGGTATTAGTGGAACACTAACTCATACCCTAGGAGTGTAATAGGATAACCATACTTTAGTGGTTTTGAGTTAGAACCTTTGAGCCATAACCAAAGGCTACGACTAACCCCCAAGTCGTACACATAAAACGTATACAAAAAAGTTTACCTTAAGCTCAAGTCTCTCTTAATACGATTGCCCTAGATATGAATACAGGGTACAATTAAAGAGGGGTCACTCATACCTATGATAGTTATTGACCATTACCACACTACCTAAGATATGAGAGGGAAGAGCAAGGTGGGTATGAGTCATGACCAAGGGTACGACTTAAGTCTCTAGTCATACCCAGCTCAGAGACAAAAAAATGAAGATGTTTCTCAATGGTTAAAAGTCTAGGTGTTTCAATAGTTAAATCCAATTATACTATATGGGTATGTTAACTACATCTAAGTGTGGCATTTTAGTGCATGTTGTATGGTATGGTCAATGAAAATAAATTTATCTTGTTTTATGATTTGTCCTACATCTTTTTTAAAACATGGAATGTTTTAATATTTTGATATTCTCATAGCTTATTGGTGGAATAAGATTGACAGATACTTATGTCTAGGATTTAGGTACATGGATTGAAATTTTCCTCTATAGGTCATGACTAAATAGTGGTCACAATACATTTAGCCTCAATGTGCAAATTACAGGTGAGTTTGATGGCTGCTTGAGTAAATCGGTAAATATTTATATGTGTTTTCATATTTGAAGTTTAATTTGACTTGAGATATAGACTTGAATATTAACATTGTTGGTTTCTTGACTTATTATATTAACATTTGTAGTGTAATGGCATTTGTGTTTAAGGTTGGATGAGGATTTCTTATATAAACAAGATAGTGAAATGACAGATGTAAGTTATTGGTTAAGTCTGGGTTAATGATTTAAGACCTCATTGATGTATTAGTTAATTGGGTAGGCTACCTCAGTGGATGTTAGGTCCTACTTTGTTAGAGTCTTGACAATGCTTAGGGTTATCTTAGATTTAGTTGTCTCTTCATGATTCATGGTAGTCCCTAGTACAAGGAAAAACCTAGTTGTTCAGGGTAATAGAGTCATAATATTAAAAGTAGTATCTTGGAATCCCTAAGTAGGAGGTTAGCAAGTGATAATTCAATTATTTTGAGGAATAGAGAAGGTAAGGCTAAGTAGTTACTAGGTTCCCATAATAGGGAAAATGAGGGACATGGGTTTGCTATTGAGAAAAATGAGATACATGTCTCTTTGAATATCTATTTATGTTTGTGTAGTCCAATTTGGGTCAACCAATGAGTCTTACTAGTACATATGTTTAGTATAAATAGAACTCTTGCTATATCTTTTTCAAGGGTATAGTCTTTTGCAGCGATCAGTGCTTGTTTCATGGTTGTTTTACATGTTATTCTTTAGCAACTATCACTTTTCCTACTCATGGTGGAAATTACATCTATTTTTTTTCCTTAGAAGCTCTTACACCATATTAAACTAGATCCTAGGGTAGTTTATACTCTAATATTTGTTTTGTAAAGTTCATTAGATAAAGATAAGTTTATTGATTAAATAGAGACTTCCGCTTAACTACTTAAAGGGGTGGTAAGGTGTTTTTCTATCTGGGCAGATTTTAATAGGTGAACTATTGATTTGGGAATTTATGTCATGAAAATTTTGATATCAAAGCTTGCTAGTCTTCCAATACAAGAGTAAATGTCAAATAGAGTCATGTGAATTGGTGTGTTGACATCTAAATTTAATCTTTAGGGATCAATGAGGAAATTTAGAAAATTATTCTGTTTCCTTATTTACTTTCATATGGTTTTGTGGGTATTGTATAAGTTATGTCCAATTGGTATCTCTTGAATCTAATTGATATCTCAACCAGGGAGGCAAATGTCACTTGACTTGGCTTAGAAGGATTCAAGAAATATAGATTGGAATTAAGAAGGTTCCAATTGGTATCTGGTCGTAAGGGTTATGTATAACATGCTACATGGCCTACTCAGGTTCATCACGTGTGTAATTAGAAGTTGTTAAGGAGGTATGAAAGAATGCCAACTGATTTTTGACATTCTCTGTATTTATGTGTTGCAATTGTTATTGGTTTAATAGATTGAATTTGTGGTATGTAAATGTTGTAAGTTTCCATGTATTGTGTGGTGTCTGCTAAAAAATTGACTCTGACTATGCTATTTGCTTGATAGTGATATAAATGTTTAAATTGGTGCATCAATTTAGGGGTGTTGGGTAGTCATGTGTAGCCATAGAAGCTTAAATGATTGTGAAATGGTTCCTTTATCTGGGGTTTGACTTGTTGTTACTGCAATAAAAACTAGAACCTAACTTAACATATTATAGTGTAATTATTTGTTGGGAAAAAATAAATTGCATTCCATAGTAACAGGGATCAAATCTGCAATAGCAGGTGCGGTCTAAAAAGAATTTTCTCGTGAAAAATTTTTGTTTCTTGAAACATTATATGTTAGGATGTGGTGTGTTACCTATTCCTGGGGAATTAAAAAAGCTTAATCATTTTACGTTTGAATTATTGGTATTAAAGAGATTTCAAAGTAGGCATTATTTAAAATAGAACAAATTTCGGCAACCATTGGTTTGGGAAGCTATAGCGAAGTGAAGGTCTCTATAGCCACCATGTCGCTATAGCGGAAATTTCTCTACTATGGCGATGTTGCGATAGTGATATGGAGGCTGCTACAGCTACAAAGGCGAATCAGTGAGAGTTCCCTATTTTCCCTATTTTGACCCTCATTTTGGGCTTGATTTATTTGATGTGTTAAGTATGAAGCATTGTATAAATATAAAAATCACATACATACAGTGAAAATAGGTTATATTACTAACATGAGGAGGAAAGACTATCTTCCATGTGAGAAAAGTAAAGGAATGAAAAGTGCAATCTCTAGTACATACCCCAAATTAGGGCAACCCAAATTATAATTGTATATAAAGAGGGGAGTGTAAAAAGGAACCTGGCTTGGTGTCATATCAATTATTGGATTCTGAGGCTGGGTCATCTCATTTCGGATTACTTTGGAAGGAAAACTACCCCAATTCATCTGACTCCAATTGTGAAAGCTCTTAGTTGAGAGCCACACACTCAATCCTGACCTTCATGATCTTCTACGTTTCGGCGAGGAAGATATCATAAGAGCGCATCTTCTTTATCTTCTCATCAAGCTCACTATGTAGTACTAAAATCCTATTCAGTGGAAGGGGTTGTGGAATTGAAGGGGGCCTTCTTTATAGTCCTCCTAAATACAACCAAATCTCTCTTTCGATGGTTGTTGAGGATCAGGGGCTCAATCTTGCAGGGAGGGGCTGAGTCTTGGAGGAAGGGGCATCATTATAGTCCTTATCATCATCAAAGACCTTTGTTCCCACCCTTATACTCTCAACCTCACATGTCTTTTACTTTCTTATTTTCTTGGACGTGAGCACTTTCACTAAGAGAGGATGAAAGGAAATATCTATCCACACCTCCATATCATTAGGCTCCTAAGTTACCCCAGCGCTCCTGCATAGCTTCAAAACTAGACCCTAGAGGAATAGACTTTTCTTACAGACCTGATAAAAATCACTACACTACATCACGATATGAGCCCCCATATTAAGCTTGATGTCGAATAAAATAAGCCACCATAAGAGCCCATGGGTTGGTCATTTCAGAAGTGTTACCTAACAGATGAATCCTTCGGGAAAATATGCTCAGCCATCTTTGAGCATAGGCTGAAAAATAAGTGCTAGTAATATCCTTGGTCAAAGACCAGTAGGCCTACACTCTGAACTCCTCTGAAACTAGTTTATCATACAACTATAGTATATTAATTTCCCTTCCGACAAATACTTGAGATTGGAGTCACGTTGCACCTAGAGCACTTATATGATAATAATAATAACATTTGGGACTTCCACTCCGTGGAAGTGAATGGTAGGTTTGGGAGAATCTCAAAGCACGTTAGAGAGTGTAGAAAAAATTACATGACCTAACCTCAGACTCCGTTAGGGGGTATTATCACCAGTGGGCCCAGTCAAATTACTAAAGACAATTATAGAATTTCAGCACTTTCTCTTTCACCACTCTACTGTCAAAGCCTCGCTTGTAACAAACCTCGATCTGCCTATTGTCGTGATATATTTTTTGACTAGATTTGTTGGGAAATCTTTTATAGGAGGCAACATTCTATTGGTTTTCATCTTCTGGAGATGAGTAACCTACAAAAATTTTTATGAAAACTCATTAGAATTATAAAAATTGAGAGTGGAATCAAATTTAGAAAAGTTAACATTAAGTTTTTTAGTTGGAAGGCTACTGCCTGCAGCTTCTTGCTATTGCGACAGAGATGTCGTTATAGTGACGTTGCTATAGATGGACTTTCTCTACTATAGTGATGAAATCATTATATCAACCTACATTATCCCCAGCTATCAAGAGGTGCCACAATTTTACAATGGCACCTCTTGATTCAAAAGCTCTCATTTTCATTGTTTTGACTTTAAATTTGTGTTCCAAAAGTACCCTAGAACCATTTTATACAAAAGTTCAGGCATTATAAGTCCTATCAGTCCAAAATCATCAGTTTAAAAACAAAAATAACCATTCACATTCTCTCTCATTTTGGCTTATTTAACTCGTAAACTCAGAGTTTCTAAACTCAAAATGCAACAGAAGCATTGGGAACATAAAAAGAAGCAACCATGCTTTGAAGTTTTGACTCAACCAAGCCCAAAATTGAAATTCAAAAACATCAAGTCTAAAATACTTTTATTCAACAAAATTAATGTCTAATTCATGAAAAATCATGAGTAATAAAGTAATAGTAATAGGGCATTGGAAATCAAGTGTTACCATATTCAAAAGACAAGGGCACAGTATCGGAGAATAAAATTAGATGATTTTTTAGTGAAGAGAGGAAAAAAGGGTAATACACCTATTACCTTCCTTTTAAATTGTTGTAGGTCACCATAGAGAAACTTGTCACTTAAGTGATCGTAGATTACTAGAGAAGGGTCCCACCTCAAACCTTGTCAATATTTTAGGTTGTAAAAGTTTTAAACCCGCTATTCGGGTTCTTAGCTTAATGAGTCCCTGTAGTACTCAGAGATTGAGTTTCTAATTTCGTATAGTGCTACACAACATAAACAACCTTTACAAACCAACAAGTAATGGAATTTTTGTATAATAATTTTAGTAATCGGGGCATTTGGGGATTTTGTACACTATAAGTTTTCCTTGTACTTTAACCCAAATTTAGGGTTTGGGTATCAAAAACTATTTACCTACTATACCATGGGGAAAGTGTTAAGTTTCAACCTAGACTCGGATCAGTCATTCCTTATGATCGTTCGGGGATGAACGATAGATAAATCAGTATTTTTTGAATTGAGCTAATCTATAGTTGTTAGGAAATATCTCAATATGGACACAGGGTACGGGGATTATCCAAATTACATTCTTAAACTTGCACGAATCACATAAGTCAAAGTTTAAAATTCAAAAAGTATTAGTTGGTCATAAGTCATCTCAATAAAATGGAACTTATTTTGCTATAGCTGCATTGCAATAGTGACTCCTCCCGCTATAGAAAAATTCCACAAATCATAAAACCCACTTAAGCGGGTTTTAATTATATTCTCTCCTTAAGTTAAAAGTAACAAAGTTTAAGGGATCCAAAAACCCTAAGGGTTACCTACTATGTCTTAGAGCCGTTAAGAAAGGAAAATAGGTGTGAATGGGGTGCAAACCCCTGGATTTTTTAGAAATAACACATTTGTAATCCTAGCATAAGGTTGGAATTAGCTTTCATTTTCCCTTCTTATAGTTGTTTAGCATCCAGGTAAGCTAAGGTTAATTGAGTAGTGTACACTCCTTCGTGCAAGAAGTTTGGATAGTTAAAAATAATTAAAGTCCTGGTAACATTTGGAAGGTGGTTGTTTTATATATATCTTTTTACGTTATTCTATAGCTATGGTATAGATTAGGAGGTCCATTATTGTAAACTCAAAATAGGGGCATTAGAAGGTAAAATTACTTACATTAGTTTAGATCTATAATGAAAGTGATGACATTATATAGGTTACTATGGGTAAATTTCAAAGAATCTAGGGTTGTAATCCGGCTTACCAATATTTCATTTCATTCTATTAATTGGTTCTAGCTCTAATGAACATACACCGCTATGCACTTGTCTACACAACATTTACCGTGAGCATGATAACGAGTACACAGGTATTGTTGTTTTTTAAAAAAGTGTCGTAGGTTCTTGTTAGGGATCTAAATGATAGTATAGGTAATGGTATTGTAGTCAAATCCAATTTTTATGATATGTTCATATTAACTACTTCTTAGTATGGATTGTTAGAACATGTAGTTTGGTGTGGTCAATTCTTGGTGTATTGTTTCTACCTACATCTTTGTTAAAAGTGGAACATTTTTGTATTTTGACATTCTCACGACTTATTAATGGAATGAGGTTGGCAGAACTTGTGTCTGGGGATTAGGTATGTGGATGGAACTTAGCCTCTACAAGTCATGACTAGAGGGTGGTTACAATACCTTTAGCATATATGTACAAGGTACAAGTGAGTTTGATTGTTCATGAGTGAACCTATAACATATTTATATGTGCTATTGTATTTGAAGTTTGACTTGACTTGACATGTTTTACATGAATATTACCCCTTGGTTGTTGCATGACCTATCATATTACTCATGAAAATGCAATGGAATTTGTGTTTAAGTTTGGATGAGGATTTCTTATATAAACATGATAGTGGAAAGATGGTTGTAAGTTATTAGTTAAGTCCAAGTATATGAATCCGTACCTCAGTGATGAATTAATAATCTCGGTAGGTTACCTCTACAGATGTTGGGTTAGATTCTATTAGAGTCTTGACCTGGATTTGCAGTTGTTTCTTAACAATTTGTTGTAGTAGTTGATATAAAACTCAACTTAATGGTTCAGAATAATGGAGTCATGAGGTTAAAAGCAGTATCTCGGAGTCCATAATTAGGAGGTTAGAAAGAGATAATTGTGTCATTGTAGGGAATATAAAAGGTAAGGCTAAGTAGTTACTAGGTGCCCATAATGGGGAAAACAGGGGATCTAGGGTTTTGTAATGAGAATAATGAGATGCACATTTCCTTCAATATTTATGTTATGTTGTTAATCCAATTAGGGCCAACCAATGAGGTTTACCAGTACGTATGGTTTGTACTGATACTACTCTTTTTATTCCCTTTTTGGGGTATTATCTTTTTCAAGGATCCGTGTTGGTTTGATAATTATTGTGAATATTTATTCTTAATCAGCCCCCACTCCTCTCCCTCATGCTGGAAGTTTTGTTCAGTTTAACTTTTTCGTAGAAGCTATTGTACTCATTTGGACCAGATCCTAGGGTTATTTATACTTCTGCATTTGTTTTGTAAAAGTTCATGTGATAAAAATGATTTATTTATTAAATAGTGACTTTTGCTTAACTTCTTGAAGTATGGTATGGGGTTCTCTTATGTAGGTGTATTAGAATAGGTGCCCTCACAATTTGTTAATTTAGGTTGTGACAGTATAAGCCCCAATTTGGACATTACAATAACAATCCATCTTACTTTGTACTATAAATCACTAAATTCATCGAACCCATTACATGATTCACATGATGAGTCACGACCCAACTAAAGTATTTAAAATGCTAGTCATACCCAACCTTCAAGTTCAACTGCAAGTCTCTCATAATCACAAACTCACCTTCCCCTTCTATGTAGCATCATAATTCTCCCAATCTATTAACAAAAAGGTCTACATATAAATATGAGTTCAATATACCCATATTGTAATACTTTAATTCTAAGTTTAAGAAGTCATCCCAAAAGAAAACCCCGCACCTCCAAGAGAAAAACTAAAAATTCATTTGAAAATCAATTTACACATAAGATAAGGACCTAATATATTAAATTTACTAAATAAATGGTGTTCAAATCATCATTGAAATTGTCAAAATACTATTTCTTCGAGTTATAGGCAAAATTTAAATTTTCAAGTTGAATAACAACGATTTGAGGATGAAATCATGAAATAATCATTGAGGAATGAGTAAAAACAGTATAATATTGTTACCCATAGGTTAAGGATGAAGTTTGATTGAATATGGAGTAACATTTGTCAATTAATTTTAAAATCTTAATCTTGAATTAGACTAAATTCTGAGGAAAAATAGTAGGGGATGATATAAATCTGAGGTTTGGAAACTTACCCATTTTTATGATGAAAAAAGCACCTAAAATAGAGTTGTAGTGGTCCAACAGTGGTGAGAAAAAGTGAAAAAATGAGGAACAAAATATAATTTAAAACCATTGTAGCACGCTTAACTCTATCATGCTCATTTAGAGTGATCATGCTGAAGGAAACCATATAGATCAGTGTTATTGCACTCAGCTAATTCTATCACGTTATTTCCATTGCTCCTTGGTAGTTCTATCATGCTTTAAGTAAGTGCAAGCTTTCAGCACTATCACAAAGAATCGCTTCCATCACGCTGCCTACAACTTCAATGTTTCTCGTTTTAGCTGTGCTGTAGCACGTACACCAGGAATTAGAAAATTTAGATATTTATAAAACTATTTTTTATCACCCAAAACCCATCTAGAACCTTATAGACATAACACAATAACACAAATAGATCATAAAAGGCATTTCAGACCTTATATAATCATTAAATTTTCAAACAAAATTTCGTTATCAACAGATGTTGAGTAAAGTCAATCCTAGGCCATAAATATTTAACTTTTCAACCAACAAATCAAAATACATTTGAACACCTTAAGACCTAAACAAATGGTGCTACTAACCAAGAAAATGAAACATTTAAGAGCTAACGAAACTGATAAAATCCTCATTCGATGCCTAGACCATCAAATATTAACCAAAGTCAACCATATCAACTCCATAACCATTCAAAATCAAAAACTCACCAGAGACTCAACCAATCATATCGGGAACCATGTCACCCACTCCCACGAAATACAAATACCATAATACACGTAGAGGAGGGATAAAATGGCAAAAATGCATTAAAACAAAAAGTTAATTACAAATCATTATAATAAAAAATGTAGAGAATTAATGTCACACAAGTTAACATGGGCCTATCTGGATTATTCATAAAATGCATACATGGCTATGCTTATATATATATCACTCGTACGAGTCAAAGCCCTTCTCTTTAAAGAGAATATACATTTATGAGAGGTACTTGTAAGACCCAAACTTCTGAATTAAGATGTTAACCATTCTTCAAATACGTATAAACTTGAACCTCATGATTTCAAATTCTACATATTTGTTAAGACTAGTTCCTTAGTGTGGGAAGATCTTAGGATATGTTTTCAGGTGATAAGGAACTTCTAGCTTAAAGTGAAGTTAAGAGTTTCCATACCAATTAGGTTTTCATATAAGATTTTACTAGGGTCAACTTCAAACGAGCATCACACATAGAAATCTGAGGAATTTTGTAATTTGAGGCCTACAAAAGTAAGGTCTTTGAGTATTATTTTCAAATCCGTTAACTATTCAGCAATCCAATTTTTGAGTAGAAAGTTATGGTTATTTTACTAAAATGTGTTAGTGTTGAGAAAAGTTTGGCCAATCGCCGACCATTATGGTGATGTACAAAAATAAATCACCAAACACACCCAAAAACCTTTAAAATCTATTTATTTTGGTGATCTAAGGTGGTACTTTTGCAAACTTCCAGATAGCTTGGTGAACTCAACTCTATATCGCTTAGTTGGTCACTGAGATTCGCTAAAATGTTATTTTTCTAACTTGTCTCGATTTATTTATATTTCCTACAAGTTCCAAGTTTGTATTTACTTATCTAATCATCCTTATACCCTAAGTTAAGTTAATCCTATGTAATTCTATGTAATTTCTAGTCTTTCAATCAATTTTTTACTAGATTATTAATGAAATGCTACACCATAACCTAGGTTTTATAGAAAGTTCAATCAAGATTCCAAGAGCTGAATTCTTGAAGATTCATTCCCTTATTAGTGTTACTTTTTGGCTTCTTGTAAAGCAATTAAGGTATTCAGGACTTCAATGGGATCTTTCTTTCATTCCAATGTTCAAATCTGTAGTTTTTCATAAATTCAAGACTAAGGTTAGGGTTTATATACACACCTTTAAACTTATATTTTCATGAAGCATGTTCCATGACTTCTTGATATTTTTGATATGATTCTGACTTTTATAAACACCATAGCTATATTTGTTGAATTTTGATTCTCGATATGATTCTTAAATAGTAGTTTTACTGAAATTGACATCTCGAGCATGATTTTAGAATACTTATGACTTTATGAATTTTCAAGAAACTTGAATAAACCAGAAGATGGAAAAAATCCATGATAGCTATGAAATATGAGTCTTTTTAAAGATTCAAGCTTTATATATGAATAATCATGGTTTATGTGCGTTCTATGCGTATATTATGAACTAATTTAGGGAGCAGTATTTAGCACTGAGACAATAATGGTCATAATATATCCAAGTTTCAAAACTACGTGTCACCATAGGATAAGGGTCTTTAATTAGTCAAGGTTGACATCCTTTTCCCTTTTAGGAATATTTTTAGGATCCTTATGCTTATGGTTCTAACTTTTGCATATTAGATCAATGTCACGGTCCTAAAAATAAGGTTCATGATTGTACTTGTCGCATCAAGCCTTGATAAGTAAGCCTATCACACAAAATACTATGAAATAAAAAGAAAATGCAAAAACCCAAGGCAAGACTCCTAGAACGGAGTCAAACCACACATATACAATAAAGGCAGGAAATGCATAACCAAAAATGCCACAAGAATATCCCAAAAACCTGGTGTCATGGTCTATGAACTACTAAATACATCTAGACTTACAAATGATTTGATAATAGTTCAAAAGCATCATGATATTTCTCTGAAAATATAAAACAAGGCAGGGAATAGATAGGAAGAGGTTGTAGATCAACTCTAGACGCATAGGTCAACTACTTCCATAAATAAACTTCAAACAGCGCTTGAATCAGCTACCGTGCGATGCACTCATACCTCGATCTGTACCAAAAAGGCACAGTAGCGGTGAGTATGGTTCACTTGTACTCAGTAGGTATCATTGGCTATTGTGTAATGTAGAAAACAAAGTATATAGAATTTACACTCTGGGCACGTCACCTGCTATTTAAAATGTCCCCAACGGTAGCCCACATCGTCTCTACAAATAGTTTTACAATGTTCACATATGCCACACGCAAATTAGAGAAAGAAAGAAAAGTGCATAGATATCACTCATACAAGTATGAAAAAAAGTACACATACACAAATATCACATCAAGACGTTAATACAACATAGAATGATCATAATATATATGTAATGCAATGAAGATGATGATGATGATGATAATGTGATGTGATGCATGAGATTGTCGCACAACCTCCGTATAAACCTACCAAGCTAGCTCCTAAGATAGGACCCATGGGGGTTCGTCAACCCCTATAAAATCCAATATCCAATACAAATATCTATGAATATACTTCGACACATCCTTCAGAAAAGGGTCTATAATGATGTCACAAAGCAAGTATTAACATAGTGGTACCAATGTTTCACAAGTATATGTATAGCATAAGGATATAATGCACACAACAACCTAGAATGAAAAGTTTTGAATCCAACAAATATATCAACTATATGAGACAGAATTCCACCAATATACCTACTGTTAATGATTTTTAAGTAATCTATATGCTAATCGAGTAATATACACAACAATATGCCATTGATACCACATAAATAAAAAATTAGACAATTTCCACTAAGAAGAACAACTTATTACACCATTACTAGGCTAATATCATCATATAATACCCCAAATGGTCATATATAACAAATAATGTCTCAGTAGCACATAATAACATTGATATAGGATCCTACACGGGCACACAATAAAAATAAAATCATTTTTGTGATTAGTTCGACACCCATAACATGATTTTATACCAATATTAATTACCCAGCCTAGTCTGGAGAAAGTAAAGCCATAACCTACTTCAAATGTTAAAAACTAGGCCAATAAGCCTTCAACACAGAATTTTCCCTTCAAGAAAGGATTTGAAATCAACTAAAACATATAAATATAGAATCTACACATCAAAAGGGAGCCAATGATACCTATATTTCCTATTTCAGAGTACTGGTCAAAATGGACCCCCAAAATATGCCTACATAAAAGAAGGGTAAAATTAAAATTTTAGTCCAAAAATATATCTCCGTGATAAAGGAACTCATAGAAGAATCCCAAGTGAAAAAGGGTTGGAATTGGGGTATGAATCAAGAAATTGCTAATTTAGGCCTTCCAAGCTAAAATCTCCAAATTCCATTTTTTAATCAGAGTTTTAACAAGGTTTAAATGATAAAAACAAAGTAAAGTTATTGAAATAGTTATTTGGAGTTTAACGAAACTTGAAAACAGAAGAACTTGCACAAAAACATGAAACCCCAAGCTCAAGATCTAGAAAATGGTGAAAAAATTGCAATAAGGAGTATTTAAATATACTAGGAACCACTAAAGCAGACTATAGGCCACTTTAGAGGTAGGCGCTAAACTGTGGGTTACCGCTTTAGCAGTAAATTCTAGGCGATCGAGGCCACTTTAGCGGTCACACCAGTAGTTGTGCACTATCTGGAGGTTTGGAAAATTTTAAGTCCCCACAGACCCCTCCAGATTTATTTGAAATCCCAGAACACAAACGAACTATGTCACCCTTCTAAATTTGACACACCAAACTCAATGGAGAAATCAAATTTTTTGAAAGATATCATTTTTACTAAGTTCCCCCCGCAACCCAATTTCACAACTTTTTGAAACTAGGGTAAAACTGAGATACAAAAGTCATAAAACCACACCAACCATGTTATCAAACTAAAATCATGGTTTCGAATCTGCTGGCGTAGTCCTTTTTGCCATCATACGTACAGAGCAATAAATCTTGACTAAAGTTAACTAATAAGCTATTATAACCACCAAAAACCATAATGTCACATAATTTACACTGAAATGCATTGGGAACCATGCCAATCATCTCTCACACCCTAGAAATGCCACTATGCAACCATGTGGAGGGGTAAAATAGTTAAATCACACATAATTGAACAATTCACAAAAATCACCAAAAATCAAATCTTTACATCATCCATCACTAAAAATCTAGTTCGTCCTCATTCTAAAGGAAAGAGAAATACATGAATCAGCAAAAAGCCAGGGATAACTACCATGCATATAAGACTCAACCTCCCTAGTAGCCTCATTTATGAGTCGGTGTCTCCACTGGAATTTAATCACTATAATATCTCTATAATTCAACCGTCTAACATACCTAGCTAAAATGGAGATGGGCTCCTCAACAAAAGACAACCTCTCATATAACTGGACTAGATCTCAACGAATGATATAAGACTAGTCCAAAATGTAACATCGAATCATGAAAATGAAAAACAAAATGAACAACTAAAAATCTTTGGGATATGCTAACTCATAAGGATCATCCTCGATAGTTCAAAGAATCTAAAATGCTCTAATATACCAGGGTATAAGATTGCCCCTCTTCCCAAACCACATCTATCCTTTCATAGGAAATACCCGAAGAAAGACTCGATCACCAGCACTATATCTCAAGACATGAAGTCTACGATCAGCATAGCAGTTCTGCCTACTCTGAGCCAATTGAAGTTAATCCATAATGACCTTAACTCTATCTAAGGACTCTAAAATCAAGTTCGTATCTCAAGGTCCAATCTTAAAAACCTCAAACCAACCAACTAGAGAGTGATAGCACCGACCATACAAAGCCTCAAAAGGAGTCATCTCAATATTGGAGTGGTAGCTAATATTATATGCAAACTCTGCTAAAGCTAGATATTGCTCCCACTGACCACCAAAGTCCATCACACAAGTGCAGAGCGTATCTTTCAAAACCTAAATAGTTTGCTCGAATCGAATGCCAATTTGGGGGTAAAAGTCATGCTAAGATTAACTCGGGTACCTAAATCCTTCTTAAAAGTCTTCTAAAATTGAGATGTGAAAATTGAACCTTGATCCAATATGATAGACATTAGAATACTATGAAGATGCACTATTTCATAAATATTGGTACGGGCCAACCTCTTAGCACTAAAATAAACCTAAACCAAAAGGAAATAAGAAGATTTGGCCAATCAATCAACAATGACCAAAACACTATTAGACTAACAAGAAGTATGAGACAACTCACTTACGAATTCCATGGTGATCCACTCCTATTTCCACTCAAGAATGGGTAATTTTTGTAGAAATCCACTAGGCATCAAATTCTTGACCTTCACCTACTGGAAATAGGAAATGAGCTACAAAATTTGCTATATCCTTCCTCATACAACTCCACCAGTAATGTTTTCTTAAGTCATGATACATCTTAGTCACTCCAAGATTGATAGAATACCTAGAACAGTGATCCTCTTCAAAAATTAATCCAATCTAATCACCCACTCTCAGCACACAAACTCATCTTCCAATCCCTAAAACACTATTAAAATAAAGTGAGGCTTCCTTATCCATACTACAGAACACCTTATCACAAAAAACTCTTAACCCAACATCATCTAACTGATGATTCTGAATTTTCTCCATTAAAAAAGACCTAGCCTCTATAATTTTCCAAACAGACCTATGTGTCAAAATATCAAGCCTAACTATCTTGTTATCCAAAGGTTGAACTTCTAATGCCAAGGGTCTCTCTTAAGTCAAACGATGTGTAAAGCTACCCATGCTAGTCAGCTTCCGATTCCATGCATCTGCAACACATTAGCCTTGTATTTATGGCGAGAATTGTGAGGTCATAATCCTAAGGCAAATCAAACCAATAGTGAAGCCCCATATTAAGATCTAATTGGGAGAAGAAATACTAAAGGCAATGATGATCCGAGAAAATTTCATAGTGGACTCCATAAATATATGGCCTTCACAACTTCAAATCCAATATAACATGCATAACTCCAAATCATGGGTCGGGTAATTTCTCTCAAAAGTCTTCAACTGAAGAGAAACATATGAAATTACCTTACTCTCCTGAATTAAGCCACCAACTAACCCAACACCTAATACATCACAAAATAGGGTAAAATACATGCCCTTTTTGCGCAAAGTAAAGATAGAAGTTGATGTCAATAAATCCTTGAGCTTTTAAAAGCTCACCTCACAAGCATCGAACATCAAAAAAGAAATCTTTTTTTGAGTTAACATAGTTAACAAAGCTACAATAGATGAAAACCAGTAAACAAAACAGCGATAGTAACCTAGTAAACCAATAAAACTCCAAATCTCAATAGGAGAAGTGCGCCTAGCCTAATCACAAATCGCTGCAATATTGGCTGGATCGACCATAACACAATAATTGGTCACCACATGACCCAAGAAAAAAATAGATTCAAACCATAACATACTCTTGGAGAACTTAGCATACAACTTCCCATCCCTTAAATTATAAAGTACAATCCATAAATGCTCCTCGTGATTAGCCTCACCTCTTGGAATAAACCAAGATATCATCTATAAATAGAATAATAAAGAAGTCAAGATACAATTAAAATACACAATTTATCAACTCCATAAATATGGTTGGGGTATTGTCAACCTAAAGGACATGACCAAGAACTCATAATGAATGTATTGAGTCCAAATGGCGGACTTCAGGATATCTAAAGTTCCAATCCTCAATTGGTGATACCAGAATATAAAATCAATCTTTGAAAACATTGAAGCACCCTAAAGCTAATCAAATAAATTACCAGTATGAGGAAGATGATAATTATTCTTAGCCCTTACCTTGTTCTACTATCGATAATCAATACACATATGCATAGACCCGTCCTTTATTTTAACAAACAAGATAGGCACACCCCAAGGTGATATAACAGGTTGGATAAAATCCTTATCCCATAACTCCTACAACTGATCCTTCTAATTCTTCAATTATGTTCGGCCATCCTATAAGGAGGAAAAGAAATAGGCTTGGTGCTCGGCTCAACATTAATGGCAAAGTAAATATCATGATCCTGAGGCATACCAGGTAAATCTGTAGGGGAAACATCCATAAACTCAAGGAAAACACAAATAGAATCCAAAGAAAAAGGTGAAGCAACACTAGTATCACAATTATGAGCCAAGTAAGACAAATATCCCTTCTAAACAAAGTAATTATCCTAAATAAAAGATATAAATCTCTTGGGATCCGAATGAAACACACCGTTCCAAGAGATCCTTGGAACACTTAGTGGAGCTAAAGTCATAGTAATGGTATAACATTCTAGGACAACATGGTAAGGATCCAACAAATTTATACCCAAGATGACATTCAAATCTACCATGTCTAAAATAAGTAGATCTACCAAAGTCTTACAAACCACAAAAGTTACAACACAGGATTGGTACACCTGATCCACCACTAAAGAGCCTCTTAGAAGTGTAGATACACAAATAGGTACAGGAAAAGGCTTACTAACAGATTCAAAACCTGAAGCAAAATGTATAGACACATAGGATATGGTAAATCCCAAATCAAATAACATAGATGTGAATTTGAAAAAAATAGGTAGGATACTTGTGATAATATTATCGAAAGCCTCTACCTTTGTTCTGGTAGGTATAGCATAGGATTGTCAACGACCACACCTAATTAAGTTTGCCACAACCACAACCACAACAAACTCTGCCCTACGCACCTATAATAAAACCTCTGCCACTCACAGCTAAAATAGTAGTAGCCATGAAAACACGAAAGGGATATTCCTTGGATAAATAGCAAACCTCACCATACACGTAGCAACCTCTATAGCTAGACTCAATAGAAAGAGGTGAAGTTGAGTTATAATTACTACCTAAAGCATTAAAAATAAAAGACCCACAACCACAACCCTATAAGTCTTTCTGGATTTCTCTACCAAGGTACCCATAGAAGCTTATAAAATCTCTACCCAAGTAATGGGACCTCTAAACTCATCTTGACAGCATATCCTCTTGGTGCCTCTATGAAATCCTTAAAGAATAGACTCAGTCCTCCTAGCATGATCTACTATATCTTTAAAATAATTCTCCATATGCTATAATTTGAGTCATAGCTAGATGAAGAGAAATATCCAACCACTTCATGAACTTCAAAATCTTCTTAGACTTGGTGGCAATACTAGCATAAGAATATCAAGACAAGGAATGAAATATTCCTCAAACTACATAACAATCATGGGGCCCTACTCCAAGTGATCGAACTCATGTTTCATATGATTACTCAAACTATTATGCACAAAATTTTCCATAAAGGCCTTAACAAATTGATCTCAAGTCATATCTAGAGAATTAAGCGATCTATAACTAACAAGGGACATCCACAAATCTCTGGTTGCATCTCTCAATTGATAATTAGTGTAAGCAACCCTATACAACTCAAGAATACCAGGGTTATGTAACTTTTCACGATAATTAATTAAGAACTCATAGGTATCCTTGCGTACACTACCACTTAATCGAGGAGAACCCAAATGAGTAAATCTCCCAGATCTTTTCTGATCCTCAGAAGAAATAACTGTACTCAAAGTAATATGAGACATAAAAAAATTAGTTTGATGAGATCCTACCTAAGGAGGTAACATAAACAAAGGTTTAACTCCTAATCTCTAAATACCATAATTAGATAATGATGCAAAAGAACGAACAACACTCGGAGTCAATAGATTACCATAATCTGATGTTAGTACCACATTCAATATCGAAGAAACACCATAAGAAAACTTTGGCATAAATAGAGGTACAATACTTGGAGTTGGAGGAACACCAGTTTCACTCAATGGAGCACCCTCCAAATGGGTCGATGAGCAAATCAGTAACCCCTACAAGACTAGGGAAAAAGAACTTAGTAGGTCTAGAGTAGGACCCATGTATCAAATATGCTCAGCTTAAGTCTTAAGGGAGATTCCCCAAGTGTTACCTCTGGATAAGGTAGATCCTTATGCCCGTCCAATACCTCGAGCACATCCATGACATATAACTCATCCTCTAGACTAAGATTTCTCTTGAGATGAAGGCTTCACTTATCTAATCTAATAAGATACAATCCTCACCATCTATGCTGAAAGGAGTAAAATATGAATCAAAACACAAGGTAGGCAAGATTCGAATAATAAGGAATAGAATAAGGGAAGTTTTTTAAAAGACATTTTACCGCACCTAAAAGATAGATACAGGCGTCTATATAAAAATCCATGAGACTCTATTAGACACCTCGTTCTTACACTGTTGAGACTAATGAACCTGGTTGCTTTGGTACTAATTTTTCACCTCAAAACAACAAGGTTCATGATAGCACTTGTCACAGCTAGCGTTTACAAGTAAGCTTATCACCCAAATTAATATGACATAAGAAGACAATTCTATAACCTAAGGAAAGACTTCAAAAATAGAGTTGAACCCCATATTTGTAGTAAAAGAGAGAAATACATAAAAACAAATACTGCAAAAATATCCCAAAAACCTAGTTTCATAGTGTAAGAACTAATAAATATGTCTCACATGTCAAAAGATACAATAATAGTCAAAAAATATCATGATCTATATTTGAGAATACAAAACATGAAAGGAAGTAGATAGGAAGAGGTATTACATCAATTCTTTATGTATAGGTGAATCACTACCTCAAATAGACTTCAAGCATTGCTTGAATCACCTACCATGCAATGCACTCATTCTTGGATTTGCACCAAAAGGGTGTAGTAGGGATGAGTACAGTCCATTCCTATTCAATAGGTATCATAGGCCGACTAATCAAAGTATAAAATAAAATATACAAAACAAACTATGGGCCCATCAGTTGTAATCAAAAAATATCCCAAATGGTAGCCCACACTATTTTCACTAACAATTCTACAATATTCACATATACCACATGCAAAAAAAAGAATAAGCATAAGTACACAAATATCACACATACAAGTATGAAAAAGAAGTACACAAACAAATATCACACTAATATAATAATACAACACAAAATAAGCACAATATATATGAAATGCAATGAAGACGATAATGATGATGATGTAATATGATCCACGAGGTTGCTGCACAACCTCTAAATACACCTACCGAGTTATGCTCCTGAGGCATTACCTATGAGGGGTTTGTCAAATTATATACAATCCAATATTCATGACTTCTCTTTGGCACATATCTTGATAGAGGGGCTATAATTATTTCATGAAGCTAGTGTTTCTAGTATTTCCACAGTGGTACAAATATTTCACGAGAACATGTAAACATGAGAATATAGTGCTCACAACCAACTTGAATGAGAAGTTCCAAATCCAACCAATATACCAACCATGTAAGCTAGAAATCCACTAAGTGTAACAACCATTAATGAAATTGAGGAAATATATATGCCAATATAGTAATATAGAAAATAATATCTCAATTCCACAAAATAATAATGATACAGGCCCCCACAAGGGCACACAACAACAAAAAAGTCATTTTTATGATTAATTCTCAAACCCATAATATGATTTTATACAAATATAAATTACCCAGTCTAGTCTGAAGAACATTAAGTCATAACCAACCTTGAATGTTGAAATAAGATCTAATAAGCCTTCCAAAAAGTGTTTCCCCATCACGAACAAACCCAGAATAAACTAAAACATCTAAATATAGACTATATGCTTCAAAAAGAAGTGAACGATACCTATATTGCATATTTTTAAGTAGGGTTAAAATGGAACCTTAAAATTGTCTTTTGTAAAAGGAGAGTAAAATTAGAATTGTAATCAAAAAATATGTATCCATGATTAAAGGAACTCATAGAAAAAGATAAGTAAGAATGGGTTAGAATTGGTGTTTAAATTGAGAAAATGCTAATATAAGACTTTCGATCCAAAATCCTTAAATTCCACTTTTAGATCTAAGTATTAACAAAGGTTTAAATAATAGAAATAAAATAAAAGTAATTGAAATAGGGATTTGGATCTTACCCAAGCTTGAAAATTGAAAAAAATTCTCAAAAACTCGAAACTCCAAGCTCCAAGTATCAAAAATGGTGAAATATTGTCAAAAGGAGCATTTAAATATACTAGGTATGGATAAAGAGGCCCCTGGGCTTCTTTTACGGTAGGTGCTAAAGTTTCCAAAAAAACTATGCTACCAAAGTCTCTACAGACCCCTCAAGATTATGAAATCTTGAGAATACAAACAAACTATGCTACCAAATCAAATTCAATGCTTCAAACTCAATGGAAATATCAAATTTTTGAAAATACATTATTTTCACAAAGTTGACCACCAAAACGCAGTTTCAAAATATTCTGAATTAAGGATCAAAATATAATATAAGTCATGACCCAAACCAGGGCCTGGTTATGATGGGTAGCTCAAGCTTATGATGGAGCGAGACCACACCCATCACCTAACCTTATAAGCATAATGATAATAATAATGGCAATGCGAAAGTCAAATCAAAATAGATTAAAGAGATAAATAGATAGTCTATGAAAGCTTAGTATAAATAGGTATCCAAGAAACACACATTTGTCCACAAAATCCTCTATCAACCGAATATCAACCTAAGTCAGGACATTCCCCCGAGTGTATCCTAAAAGGAACCTAAAGAGATAGTCTAAATTATAAGAAAACAAACTTTGAAATGATGGGCCTCCTAGAGAATGAAATCTCACCACTTAAATTAACTTGATAGATTTACAAATCCACCTAATGCTGCCCAAGGGTAAAATAAGTGCTTCGGACCCTATATTATGAAATAATGTAACGTTTTAGGACGGTTAGCAAGATGAGTGCTAGCATGTAACTTAGGGGAGGGATAAAAAAATGCCAAGTACATATTATTCCAAAAATTGTATGCACACATTCATATACATATATATAAGATACGGGAATAGGGTACAAGGTTTAAGCATGAGATTTAAATCAATTAATCTAGACTGTGTAGCATCAACCGTCATAAAAGGCCCCTACGATCTATAAGGGTCTGTAATGCCCTAAGTCTGTATCCCTGATGCTACATGGTGCTAACAATCCCAAAGGACCATTAGCTAACCCATGACTAGTACCTACTGTGAGCACTGGATAATAATAACATTGCAATACTGATATTACAGAAATAAATACAGAAGGTAGGCTGAAATCGCCATAAGGTACATAACTGAAAACAAATACTGAATACTAAAAACTAAATACTGAAATATCTTTCTAAAATACTCTAGTCTAAAAGCCTCTAATTGTATGAGTTATGGAGTTGACAGGACAATCCCCCAACTAACCTTGACTACTAAAATTTGTACTGAAATAATACTCTATTGTCAAACTATGAGGACTCACCACTAAGTCTATTTTTGATAGGCTGGGCTGCTAAGTACGGTCAGGAGCCTGTGCGTCTGAACCTATGATATACGACATCATAGCGCAAAAAAAATTATGTGTCAGTTCTTTGAATAAACTGGTATACTGAATAAGGTAGGTTGATATGCATGGGTTCATATGCATGAACAATAACTGACTGAATAATGTGAACATAACTGAATGAGAGTAAATGCATAAATACATAAACTATAACTGAGATCATGTCAATGTTTGTTACTCAGTTCTGAATACTGATTAATTGATATCTAGGGTACTAATAATGTAATACGAAAAACTGAGTAACTATTTCTGACATTCCTGATTGATAACTAGGTGACAATTTATTCCTGTCTTGATTCGGTAGAATGGAACTGAGTTCTATACTGAGTTGGGTGACTGTATCTAATAGTCCTGATTTTGTAAAACTGAACTGAGTTCTATACTGAGATTGAAACTGAAACTGAAACTGTGGGAAGTAATCATCTAACTTACATGCCCCTCTCTAAATGGATTTGGGTCCAACCTATATCCCCAGTTACAAGGGTGTCAATACATGCCATGGGTAAAGGCAAGCTGTGAGTTAACCCTCTCTAATAGGAAGCTCTTTCATCAACCCTCGTTTGTAGGAAAAACTTATACGAGATGCATCAACCCTAGTCTAGCAGGAAGTTATCTCAACCTACGCTAGCTACGTTGTTCAATAACACAAGGATTGCTACTAAGGATCAAACCCTATACTAGCAGGAATGCCTCGATCCCTAGGTTTTCTCGGTGCTGAATCCTACTCCCAACTGAACAGACACTAAACTAATTTCTAGTCCAGACTAGGCTTGACTGAACTATTATTGATCGTACTATCTAACTAAACTAAACTAATTCACTGGGTTTTGCTAACTGATACTACTGAATCTTGTTAACTGACTAAGTTCACTAAATTCTGAACTGAGATTGTGACTGATTACTAGGTACTACTGTGCGTAACACTACTGAGACTGTTCTGTAACTACTGTAGCTCGATGTAAATAGATAAATTTTTGGGTATTGAAATACCCCTAGTACTTGATAGTATGAAAAGTAATGCATGCAGTAAACTTGAAAAGTATTACATTGTGCACTTGTTCAAACTCATCCATAGGAACATTTTATAAAACACTTGTAAGGCATCAGTTTATATATATACTAGCATGACATAATTTTTCCCCATTTAGTTCACATGAGCATTTTAACAAAAACTTGGGGAGCACCAATATGCACATGATACTAAACAACATGTAGGCATCATAACATCAATTCCCAAATTCACAAATTCAATGGCTTTATCATGAATTCACATGATACTACACACATGATAATCAATTCCACATGAATATTGTAATAAACCATGGATTAGAAACCCAATTAATATTGTAATCATGAATATACTTAAATCAAATCATGGAAATCATAAAATTAATCTACTTAAAGTTTAAAAGAGTTTCTTGAACTCCATGGGCGGAAGGAACCCTTGGATGAACACTTCACATACATTGATACTTAAATAAACTAATATTGATGGTGAGTTCTTGAATCTTGACCCTTGAATTAGAAGCCCTAGTTTTGTTTCTTGAGTAATTCTAAGAATAGTGAATGAATTTTGCCTCTAAAGTGGCTAAATGCCGTGTTTTGGGGGTTGATAGATGTGGGAAAATGACATAAATACCCATATGGATGCAGCTTTTTAATGAATTAAAACTAGGCTAGGGACGTGCAGACTGACACACCGTATTGAAGGGATCGACATTATGGCTGACACGCCACATCGAGTCTGCGTCAGTTCACTGGAAATTTCAATAGGAGCGGGGGAAAAATAGGCATCGACGCGATAGGCGATGCTGAACATTGAGATCATGTCGATACACTGGTTTGGACTCCAAAACGTGCTTCAAACTATGTTTAAAAAATCTAAAACTCATCTGAGAATATCTACTGATATTCCTGGTCATAATTCAACTTAAAGATCGTCATTTCATGGTCGTAAGGGTTGCGAAATAAGATTTCAAACTATGAAGGCTAAAATAACTCTAAGTATAAATATTTAGCTAAAATTTTCGAAGTCTGGGACCCCTTAACAAGATTTAAAGGACTGAATTAAGCTTAGAATATTGTGGGGTCTTAGAATATCTCCCCCTGGGGAATATTCATCCTCGAATGAGACTGACTAAGATGGGAGAACTGATAGACTAAAAGTACATAATGGACATGTACAACTGAAGCATGATTTCATGGTTGAGACTATTGATATACTAAATTATCATACTGAACATGCATAATCAAGGCATAATTTCGTAACTAATATTACTGATAAGCTAAGTTTGTGTGCTGAACATGCATATCTGATACATGAGTACATGACTGAACTAATTCATAAATGTATGACTGAGTATGCAACATTACTTGATACCAAGTTGGTAACTACATCTGAATATGAAACTGAGTAAATTTAAGGAAAACTTCTACCCTGAGCTGAGTCTGAGTTTGCGGAGAAAAGGTGAGGGTACTTGGTCTGCATATATGCTTCTGCTTCCCAAGTAGCTCTCTAAATGGACTGATTCTGCCAAAGTAATTTGACTATTGGGACTTCTTTGTTCCTCAGTCTACAAATCTGATAATCAAGGACTTTTGTTGGAATTTCCTCATAAGAGAGGCTGTTCTGAACATCTATACCCTCTACAGGGACTAGGACCGTTGGGTTGCCTATGCATTTCTTTAGCAAAAAGACATGAAATACTAGGTGCAGTGAAGCTAAATTTGAAGGAAAATCAAGCTCGTAAGATACCTTTCATAAATGGATGAGAATTATGTAAGGACCGACATATAGAGGACTGAGCTTCCCCTTCTTGCCAAACTTCTTTACTCCATTCATAGGAGAGATTTTCATATACACATAGTGACCAATATCAAACTCAAGATCCTTTCTGCGCACGTCAAGATATGTTTCTTAAAGGCTCTGAGTTGTATTAAGACTTTTCTTGATCAACTAAACTATTTCTAAGGTATCAAATACCAAGTCAGGCCCTACAATTATGGCCTTACCCACTTTAAAGCAACAAATGAGAGATCTATAACTCCTCCCATAGAGCACCTTAAATGGAGCCATCACTTGAATAATGGTTGTTGTTATATGCAAACTCAATCAAGGGCAAGTAGTCATCCCAACTACCTTTAGAGTCAATGGCACATTCTCTTAGCACATCTTTCAAAGTCTGAATGGTCCTTTTTGCTTGACTATCTATCTTAGGGTGGAAGGTTGTACTAAGGTGAACTTGGGTACCAAGACCTTTTTGGAAGGCATTCTAAAAATGAGAGGTAAACTAGGTACCTCTATCAGTGATGATGGATAATAAAACCGCATGCAATCTAACCAACTCTCTGATATAGAATATGGCATAATCCTTGCCTGAATAAAAGGTATGGACTAGTAAGAAATAAGCTGACTTGGTCATCCTATCTATGATAACCCATATAGAATTATACTGATAACGAGTATGAGGAAAATCCATCACAAAGTCCATGTTCACTTCTTCCATTTTCCATGTGGGAATACTAAACTCCTGCATAGACCCACTAGGCATCTAATGTTTAATCTTAACTTGCTGACATGTTGAGTATTTAGCTACAAACACTGAAATATCTCTCTTTATCCCACTCCACTAATAGACTTCCTGCAAGTCACGATACATCTTAGTGTCCACTGGATAAATAGAGTATCGTGCACTATGCACTTCTACAAGAATCCGCTACCTCAAGTCATCTACACCTAGCACACATAGCCGACCCTGGAAACGCAATACACTATCTCTCCCTTAGGAGAAAACCTCCACTCTCTGATCTTTGAATAACTCTTTCAACTCAAATAATCTGGGATCTCTATCCTTATATTCCTTCACCTCAGAAACCAGAGATGATTCTGAACTACTTTGCACCCATACACTACCTTCTATTGAATTGACTAAGCGGACACCTTATCGGGAAAGTTGATGAACTTTCTGAGCTAAATTCTTCTTATCCTCATCCACGTGAGCAACACTACCATTAGACATCCTTCTGAGAGCATCAACCACTACATTGGTCTTTCTCGAAAGATATAGGACACTCATGTTATAGTCTTTTAACAACTCCAACCACAATCTCTGACGGAGGTTTAGGTATTTATGAGAGAACACATACTGTAGGCTCTTATGGTCTGTAAACATATCAACATGTACCCCATACAAATAGTGACTCTAAATATTTAAGACAAATACTATAGCTACTAACTCAAGATCATGGGTGGGGTAGTCCTTTTAATAGGGCTTAAGTTGTCTAGAGGCATAGGCTTTGACCTTACCTCTCTGCATCAAAACACACCCCAAACCAATGCTGGAGGTATTAAAATATACCACAAACCCATCTGAACCATCTGGTATAGTTAAAACTAGAGCTATAGTGAGTCAAGTCTTTAACTCATCAAAATTCTTCACGCAAGAATTTGACCACTAGAACTTGATATTTTTCTGAGTCAATCTGGACATGGGGAATGCAATAGACAAAAACCCCTTAAAAAACTATCAGTAATAGCCAGCCAAGCCCAAGAAACTCCTGATATCTGATAGAGAGATGGGTCTGGGCTAGTTTCTCACTACTTTGGTCTTTTGGGGATCAACTCTAATTCCATCAACAAAAATGATATAGCCAAGCAAAGCTACTGACCTTAGCCAAAATTTGCACTTACTATATTTGGCGACTAGTTATGGTTTCTAAGAGTCTATAACACTATTCTGAGATGGTCTACATGATCATGTTCACTATAGGAGTAGATAGTTATGTCATCTATGAAGACTATGATGAACATGTCCAAGTACTACTTGAACACACGGTTCATCAAGTCCATGAAAGTTGCTAGGGAATTGGTAAGACCAAAGGACATGACTAGGAATTCGAAGTGACCATATCGATTTTTGAAAGCTATTTATGGAATGTCATATTCTTTGACTCTTAGCTGATGATATCCTAATCTGAGGTTTATCTTAGAAAAGTATCTGACACCCTAAAGTTGGTCAAACAAGTCATTGATTTTGGGAAGTGGATACTTATTCTTAATCATGACCTTATTTAGTTGATGGTAGTTAATACACATTCTGAGAGAACCATATTTCTTGCACACGAGTAGGACTGGTGCACCCCTCGGGGATATGCTTAGTTTGATGAATCCCTTATTTAGGAGATCTTTCAACTGTTCTTTTAATTCTTTGAGTTCTGCTGGAACCATTATGTATAATGGAATATATATGGGCTGAGTATCTGGAAGAAGTTCTATTTTAAAGTCAATTTCCCTCTCAGGAAAATCTCCAAGAAGATCTTCAAGAAACACATCTGGAAATTCACATGCTACTAGAACTGACTCAAGACTGGGAGTATCAGAACTGGAATCCTTAACTTAAACTAAATGATAGGCACATCCCTTAGATATAATTTTTATCACCCTTAGGTAAGAAACAAGTTGACCCCTAAGTGCTGAGGTACTACCCCTCCATCCTAGGATAGGTTCATTCAAAAACTAAAATTGGACAATTCTGTTTCTACAGTCAACTGAGGCATAGCATAAATGAATACAATCCATGCCGAGAATGACATCAAAATCTATCATCTCTAATTTTACTGTCTGCTAAAGTGACTTTCTGAGATACAATAATTGAATAGTTCTTGTATACCCATCGGGCTATGATAGATTTACCCACTGGGTAGAAACTGAGAAAGGCTCTGTTAGAATTTTGAGACTGACTCTAAAGTCAACAGCTATATATGGAGTTAAAAAGGACAAAGAAGCTCCTGGATCTAGGAAAGCATAAACATAGAAATGATAAAATTTTAACGTACCAGTGACTACATCAGGAGAACTCTCCTAATCCTACTAGGACTGAAGTGCATAGAGTCAATTTGTGCATTGCCTACTGGTGGCGCTGGAAGTGGCACCCTACTGATTTGAGTGACCAAAATGAGATGGAGGATGATTATGCTGACTCTGCAAACCCACCTAAGGACACTATCTGACCCTGTAGCCTGGCTTGACACATCCGAAACATATATCACTCCCAGCTCTGCAAATACCCTGATTGATTCTGCTACACTTCTGGCAGAGAGAATTTGTTTGGGCACTGTTAACACTACAATAGGGTTTAGGGCTTGGCTCCCTATCTGTATTGTCATCTCTGAATTTCAGAACTGGAGCACTACAAAGGATGGAGCTGGAATTGAAGATTTTAGGTGGAGATGAGAATGATTCCCACCCTCTAACTTAGGTTGAGTAAAGTTAAAACTACCTATTCTAGCTCTCTTGTTCTCCCTCTCATTCTCTTTATTCTTAGCCTCCTCTATTTGCTAAGCGTGGACCATAAGCCTGGATTATCAATCTCCTTAATCAACATTGTAGTCCTATAGTGTTTGACCACACTATTGGACACACCAGACACAAACTTACTCATCTTAGATCTGCTATCTTCTACCATATCAGAGGCATATCTAGCAAACTGAGTAAACTTAAGAGAATACTCTAGTATTATTATGTTGCCTTGCATCAGATTAATAAACTCTAAAATCTTCTCTTCCCTCAACTCTAGCGGGAAAAACCTATCCAGAAAAGCAATAGCAAACTCCTCCCATTCTATTGGCCCTGCTTCTATGGCCCTCTCTACTTTTCACTATTTGAACCACGAGTGGTCCATATCTTATAACTAATATGTGGAAAACTCAGCACTCTCACTAGACGTCACCCCAATAATATTTGTAACCTTCTTGACCTAATAAAGAAATTTCTGTGGGTCCTCATCTGAATTTGACCCGATAAAAGAGGAAGGTTTCATTCAGGTGAAGTCTCGAATCCTAGCTACAGTAGTATTGGCGAATAGGATGGCCACAATGATAGTTGGGCATTTATTATAGGCTACCACCGAATGAACTAGGGTGGTGAAAGCTGCTCTGAATTCCGCATGGAAGACATGCTCGTCTAGAGGATCTAGCTGGATGGGCTGAGGTACTGGTTAGTCTCCCATTTCTCTTCCCTTAGTCCTTTTTGGAGTCATATTCTATAAGAAGAAAGGGAAAAGATTAGACTGAGAGTTTATCTGGAGCTCGTTCTCTCTCGCATGTCATGAATAATGAAAGAAGGGAAACTTTTTCTATGAAATCTAACTGCCCCCTCTACCTAAGTATGGCATGCTATACACCTATGTACAAGACTCTACTAGACGTAGCTTTAAGACTTCTGAGAACTCTGTTGAACCTTAAACTCTGATACCAAGTTTTTAACTCCTTGAGTATTTACCCTAGATGCCACACGGTGCTAACAACCCCAAAGGACCACCAGCTAACCTCTGACTAGTACCTACAGCAATCACTGAATAATAATAACACTAGAATACTGAAATTACTGAAATAAATGTGGAAGGTAGGTTGAAAATGCTATAAGATTCATAAATGAAAACAAATACTAAATATTGAAAACTAAATACTAAAATACTTATCTAAAATACTTTAGTCTGGAAGCCTCAAACTGTCTGAGTTACGGCGTTGATGGGATAAGCCTCAAACTTACCCCGACTACTGAAAGCAATACTTAAATACTAAAATAATACTCTATCCTCAAACTATGAGGACTCAACACTAAGTCTGTTGCTGGTAGGCTGGGCTGCTAAGTACGATCAGGAGCCCGTGCATTTGAACCTATGATATAAGACATCATAGTACAAAAGAAAAGTATGCGTCAGTACTTTGAAAGCACTGGTATTCTAAGTGAGGTAGGATAATATGCATAGGTTCATATCCATGAAAAATAACTGACTGAATAATGTGAACATAACTAAATGAGAGTACATGAATTAATGCATAAATTATAACTGAGATCATATCAATGTTGGTTGCTAAGTACTGAATACTGATTAGCTGATATCTGAGTCTACTAATACTCTAATACTGAAAATTGAGTGACTCTTTCTAATAGTCCTAATTGATTACTGGGTATCTTTTTCTGACAGTCCTGATTCTGTAGAACTAAACTGAGTCATATACTGAGCTGGGTAACTGAATCTGACAGTCCTAATTTTGTAGAACTAAACTGAGTTCTATACTGAGACTGAAACTAAAACTAAAACTATGAGAGGTAATCATCTAACCGACATGCTCCTCTCTAAATGGATTGGGTTCTAACCTATAACCTCAATTGAAAGGGTATTAGTATCATACCACGGGTAAAGAAAAGTTGTAAGTTAACCCTCTCTGATAGGAAGCTCTTTCGTCAACCCTCGCTGGTAGGAAAAACTCGTATGAGATGTATCAACCCTAATCTGGCAGGAATATATCTCAACCTACGCTAGCTACGTAGTTCTGTAATGAAGAGATTGCTATTAAAGATCAAACCCTATAGTGGAAAGAATGCCCCTATCCTTGGGTTTGCTTCGTGCTAAATCGTACTCCCAAGTAAATAGACACTGAACTGATTTCTAGTCCATACTACACTTGACTAAACTATTATTGATCATACTGTCAAACTGAACTAAACTGAATTCACTGGGTTTCGCTAACTGACAGAATACTACTGAATCTGGTTAACTGACTGAGTTCACTGAATACTGAACTGAGACTGATTATTGAGTTCTACAATATGTAAAACTACTGAGACTATTCTGTAACAACTATATCTCTAGGTAAACAGCTAAATTCTTTGACATTGAAATACCCCCAGGACTCGATAGCATGAAAAGTAAAGTATGGAGTAAGCTTGAAAAGCATAACACTGTGCAAATGTTCTTAACTCATCCATAGGGACACTTTATCAAACACTTGTAAGGCATAAGTTTACACATATACTTGCATGATATGATTTTTCCCCATTTAATTCACATGAGCATTTTAACAAACACTTGTGGAGCACAAATATGCACATGATACTAAAAACATGTAGGCATCATAACATTAATTTCAAAATTCACAAATTCAATGGTTTTAACATGAATTTACATGATACTACACACATGATAATCAATTCCATATGATATTGTAATAAGCTATGGATTAAAAACCCAATTAACATTGTAATTAGGAATACACTTAAATCCAATCATGGGAATCATGAAATCAATCTAGTTGAAGTTTAAAAATGTTTATTGGACTCCAAGGATGGAAGGAACCCTTGGATGAACACTTCACATACCTTGGTGCTTTAATTGACTAAGGTTGATGGTGAGTTCTTGAATATTGAACCTTCAATTAGATGCCTTAGGGTTTTGTTTCTTCTGTAATTTTGAGAATAGTGAATGGATTTTCCCTCTGGGCTAAATCTCGTATTTTGGGGGATGATAGATGTGGGAAAATGACCCAAATACCCTTAGGGATGTTGCTTTTTAATGACTAAAAATTGGCCTACCGACGCACAGACCGACATTCCGCATCGAAGGAATAACACTATGACCGATGCGTCGCGTCGAGTCCATGTCGGTTCACTGGAAATTGTACTGGGAGCTGGGGAAAAATATTCATCAACACAATAGGTGATGCGGCGCATCGAGATCACATCGATACACTGGTTTGGACTCCCAAACGTGCTTTAAATGATGTTCAAAAAATCCAAAATTCATCCTAGAACACCTACTGACATTCCTAATCATGAAGCAACTTAAATATCGACATTTAATAGTCGTAAGGGTTGCAAAATAAGATCACCAATTATGAAGGCTAAAATAACTTTAAGTATGAATACTTAGCTAAAAATTTTTAAGTCTGGGTCCTCTTAACAATCTCTAACGGACTGAATTAAGCTTAGGATTTTGCAAGGTCTTACAGGGTCCGGCTCTCCTACCAAAAGGTCCCTAGTGCATGATAGCCACTCGATCCAGAGGTATCGAGAAAGTCTCGGGAATGCCCTCGACCCTACGTCAATCCAAGATACAAGTATATATAAAGTCTGGCACATGCACACAGTCATTAAGAGCAACCCCCACGCCTTCAAACGTGGGTTTCTAGTATCAGTCTCTTATGACCTCCACCTTCATGATAAGATACATAACCCCCTTTAAGCCCAATTAAAATATTTTAACATTTTTATTCATTAAACAAGAATCACCCATTACGGCATTTACCATTGGTATCGTCAAACCAATTATATTTGCATGCTAATAACATTATGTCATTTCAATTATTTATCAGCTTAGGGAAATGCTCCAACCCCTGTGATTTATCAAGTCAAATTTAGGGGAATGTCTCAACCCCTACAGTTTATAAAAATTAGCTTGGGAAGATGCCTCGACCCCCGTAGTTATAATTAATTCAACTCATTACCACCAAGGCCTTCCAAAATAATTTTTATCTATTTAACCATTTTTGTAATGAAATAGTTTAGGGGAGTAAGCTAAATGATGTGAATATCCATATTTCAATGCCAATTATGTGAGTGAGTTGAGGGAAACTCAATTTTCCAAAATCAAATCCAAAAGAAAATCACCAATTTGGGGGAATTCCATGACCTCCATTCCAATTCACCATGCCCATGCACCCAATTAGTTCAAAAACCATCAATTAAAAGCATGAATAATCCATAAAAACCATGGAAAAAGCAATCCAACCAATAAAATCCAAAATCCCTCCACCCAATTTCAAAACCAATAATTAAATTCACATGAGTAACAATTAAACACATGCTTTTAAAAAATTAAGAGTAAGGAAAGATATACATTCCTTTTTAATGGAAGGAAGTTGTATTAAAGCTTGAATCCTTAAATTTTAGCTTGAATCCTAGCTTGGAATTGATATGAACACTTGAATTCATTTCCCATACCCACAGCGATGGAATTGGTGAGAAAACATTGAGTAGAAACTTGAAAATGAAGCCTTGGTTGTTGAATTTTTTTAGAAGAACCTTTATTTTCTGTTTTTGGGAATTTTGGAGGAGAGGAATTGCGTATTTGGGGTTATGGATGATGAAATCACATTGGTATTAGATATAGGATAATTTAGAATAGAAATGACTAGATTCTCTCAAAGTACTAAAGAGAAATGTGGGTTTTAGCATCTCTAAAAATAGGGGTGTGCCACACTAAAAATGCAAAGCAAAGAGGGTGTGTCACACTCTTATCACACACCCTCAATGGTTCCTCACTAAAATGGTCGCAAATTTTTGTTCGGGTATCGAATTAAGGCAAAATCGATGGTGTAGGTAAGGGGGCTCAATTATTTTTAATTTTATGGTCCTTGAGCTCAAAAATTCCATTTATTCCACAAAGTGATACACATTTTAAGTTTACCCTTGTAATCAAATGCCAAAAGTTGATCAATAACACAAGTTCTTAACTCAACTTTACTCTAAGTATTTCAAATGAATATTTTTCACCTTGAAAGCACTTTTTACACTAGGAAAATAAACATGACACTTATATTTACGTAGGAATCATTGGTTTCAAGTATATACACACACTACTAGAAAATGACTAAACTGTGACAAAGATTTTAGTCACAAATCTATCACAAATCATTGATTGTGATGGATTTGTGATGGAAAATCATGCGTCTTAGACCTTTGGTCATAAAATTATTTTGACGGATTTAAGCTCCGTCACAAAATTATTGTGATAGAACTGAGATAGATCGTCTGTTACAATATAAATCCTTAAATTTGACTTAAATTCCATCACAAATTTATAACAGATCTATGACAGAATATTCTATTATAAAATAGGGACAAAATAATTTCCGTAACAACTTTTCAAACCTAGTCACCACAATTGTGACAATATATTTTGTTACAAATAATTTGTGACAGACTAATTTAGTCACAATATGAGTCTCTTTATCAATATTAGTAACAGATTTAGGATATATTGTGACAAATTAAATCTGTCAAAAATTTATTTAAATTTTTAATTTTAATAAATAACAATTACAAAATACTATGCTCTCTCTATCACAATATATATATATATATATAACATAATACAAAATTTATAATAAAAACGCCTTAAGTTAATTAAAAAATGAAAAATCACAACTTCAATAAGTAAAAGTCTACCAATGTTTAAAATTTAAAGCATATAACTATCCAAAAAAGTGTGACAATGTTCAAGTTGACACTTCAAGTAACTAAAGTCTCAAAATATTAAACACTTAAGCATTAGATGAGTCCCTATTAAGGAGAGAAGGATTACTAAATGAGTGAGAAGATAATGTCATATCTCTCATCATGCAAAACTATTGCTCCTCCATAGATTTGACTCGATCATGACTTTGTTGCCTCAAACGGGAAACCTCTTGTTCTACTCGTTGTTGCACCTCCAACTCTACACGCTCTTGAAGACCTCTCACTTGATTTTCTCTCATATACGACACCTTTTTCTCAAGTATTTTGATGCGCTCTTCGGCAACATGATCGGACACTATAGGAAAATTGCATGTCATATCTTTATACAAGGTTGAAGCTTGAGAGCCCAATCTATACCCATATTGTTTTTTTGCTCCACCCACACCATCAAAGTACATGTGATTTATATCGAGCTCTTGATCTTCTGATGAATCATCTGTTGATCCCAAAAGAGCAGTAGCTATGACAACCTCTATTTTATCTTAAAAAATATAATTAATCAGCCAACAAAAAAAGTACGAAAAAAAATGGTAGTAGGCAGAACAAAAAAATAGTTAGACTAGTGTTCCTAAAGAGTGCAAAAGGCAAAACTTGCAGAGAAGAGGCCATCAGGCTATTTTCTATTTCAACAGCCACAGTTTTGACCTCTAGATCACTCTCAGCAAAGCATGGCTGATGGATTGATTTGTGGTGATGGATTATGGATTCTTCAATCAGCACTACTTGCTTTACTCAAAGTTAGGCCTCCAATTCGTATGGTTTTTTTCAGCCGGCGGATGTAGTGAAATTTTCTGTTTCTTAAAGCTTATAAGATGTAGGTGTTTATGAAAAAGCATTTTAGGAATACAGAAATGAGATACCTTATAGGAGTATTTTAAGGACGAGGCTAACAAAGTGTTTTATCATGTATAGGTACATAAATTTAGAAGAGTACCAAGTCAGGTGTTTTTAACTTACAAAAGGCAGGATTAAATTTAGAATAGAACATGTTCACTTTCAACCAATTTAAAAAATTAAAATTGCATAGTGGTAGATTACTCACTGATCCTTGTAGCATAAGTTATCACTGATCCTTGTATAATAATAAGGAGTACTTTTTACAGCTCTAATAGGAAAAAGGATCATATACTTAGCTAGTTTACCACTGATCCTTGTAGCATTTGTCTGTGCTTTATGGTTTCTGTGGTAAGAATCTTGTTTATTTTCATCGTTGTAAGCGCAACTTTAACAATATACATATATACCAAAATCACCTATACTGTCAGTAACTACATAAAGTTGTTGTCTATTATCAATGAGAATATCTATATTCCATAATCTACATATTATTATTTGTCTGTCATAGTGTTTTGTATGGAATTTGCTTTGATTTTTATTTTCCTATGACTATTCTAAAAGCTTGTTGTTCCTCTATTTACGCTCAACAATTTCTATTTTTTTTCAATACAGAAACTGACTTGTTGAAATAATAAATATTGTATTAGTTAACCAACTCGAAGACTAGACTGGACGAACAAACAAACAAAACTGAAATCCATCAATGTGTTGTACTTCTTGATTGGACATTTTGGTTTGGGCAAAACTCAAGAGCAGTAGGAGGAACATAGAAAAAATGGTAAAAAGAGAATGACATGAACATAGCAAAAGTAAAATTCATTAGAAAATTCATAAACAAATAGTGGCATTGTGATTTGATGAATGTGTTAAACTCCATGAATTATTCATGCATCACAGTCCAACAATAGCTATCAAAGTCTCTCTCCTCAAGTAGAAAAGCTAGAAGAAACCAAAAGATGGACCATAGAGGAATTGATACAGGATAAGGTTCAAACACAAGAAGTAAACCACAACAAGAATAACAAGATGTGAACAACAATGCTAGTAAATCGAAATAGGCCACACACGGCTTCACTATACTTCAAGATTTCAACAGAACCAGATTTTTAAGAGTACAAGATTGCAGCAAGGGTAGTGAATCAAAATTGGCCCCACACGGCTTCACTAATTCATGAGAGAAATATTGATCTCATGATTTCAAGATCTAAAGAATGAGAAGCTTATTAGCAAACTTACATTAATTCTCTTCGACTTGGCATCAACAAAACTGCCATTTTTTTAGTGCAACTTCTTAAATATCTCCCATGAATTTGGTTCATGGCCATTTCGGTTGCCAAGAAAAAAAAGTTCAACATTAAAATCGGAGATAAAGTCAAAGAAATAATTTATTAGAGTACGAAATTTACTAAGTTTATAGTATGCTCCACTGTTGACCTGGAACGACCGGTATGCTTGCTCGGACCAGCGCCCAGACCACCAGTTTTAGTATATCGATTTTGAGTTGCGATATAAGATTTGTTCTTATACTCATCAGAAGCCCAATATGTCTTCCAACTTTGCCAAACATTTTCTAACACAAAATTTGGTTTGTTTATTTCCCTTCGCCAGTGATATGTTCTTTTTGTATATTAGTTAGATGCCACCTTCTTCCAGGTGCATCAATTGTGGAGTTTTTTGTAGGATTCCACTGATATGATTTCTAGAAAAAAAATTAGTTAAGAGACATAAACACAACAACAAAATTGTAAATTTTTAATATAAAGCAATATTTACCATGAATTCATGCCAATCGAGTTTACGAGTGGACTCAATAATCCCTCTCCATGTGTATCCAGTATCATCTTGTCGTTCCTTAACATTTTCTGTGATTGTCTTTGAGATAGAATGACCATTAGGGACCAACCTAAAATATAATTATAAAGAGTAAATTATACATTTTATGAAATTTATTTTTCTAAAAAAGTAAATAACTTTTGTAAAAATATCTTCTCTTACTTTTCTCCTACAACTGATATGACCAACCGCCTAGCTATTAATAAGTTTCTACTAGACCCAATAAGGATATCTATGGTACCAGGAGTATCAGGAGAACTAGCAACCAATGATGGTATATCACTCATATTCTAAAATAACAAGTATTTTATCGCTGCAAAACAAAGTTCTTGAAAAAACAAACTTTTAGCCTTCATAACTCAAGTTTTATTTTTTACATAGCTTAAGCAAGAAACAATAGTTAAGACAAAGAATACCCTACACTAACGAACAAAAATGGTACTAGCCTTCTATCCTAATTCGCATCCTCCAGACTTTCCTATCTAGGGTCATGTCCTCAGTAAGCTATAACTACTCTATTTTAGGCACATTTTCGTTCTAATACCACAAACATCTTTTGACAAAGTAAAGACCACTGAATTTCGTTTAGGATAATTAAGGGTTTCTAAAATTAGAAATGGGTGAACCCATTACCCCTGAGTTTCTGGACGTTGTTCTTGGTCCTAAAAAGTTGTCCTTAGATAAATCTCTCAGTCATAAAAGTAAAGAAGCGATTTCTGGAACTAAAGGTTCCCTAAACATCACCCACCAGTCACCCCTAAACACACATTAATCTCCAACTAAACTAAACAAACTCCTAGCACCAAACCAAACATAAATGTACCGACCAAATCTTTATCTCAACTAGTTTGTATTCCCTTATAACACATATCATCATCATAGTTTTGTATATATAGACTGCCCTTAACATATTTCAGATGTTTTGCCTATATTTACTCATTCAGAATATTTTATTAATTAGCTTAAGTACATTCTTAACAGACTTTATCTGAATGAATTGTTTCTTAAAATCACTCTGTTAACACAGATAACACTACTAAAGTTACTTAAAATATCAAGCTTCCCACAAAAGTTGATTCCTTATCATGGATAGTTCTCAGAGAAGCTTGTCTCACACAAGATAACCTCTACAGAAGGAAAATTCAGCTAGTAGGCAGAAGGTACATGGGCTATCAGAATCCAGAATCTATTGACATTGCCCAGTAGCTACAGATATGTGGTCTATGTTTCTATCCATGCGTATAAATTGGATCATACCTCAAGGAATTAAAGAAGAATTTGAAGGCTAGAATAGTTGGAAAGTTGATAGAGCCATCAAGAAAGTCTGGAAGATGATCCCTTATTATATCTTTTCTGTTCGATTGCAACATAGGAATCACAGATGTTTTGATGGAATTTTTATTCCTTCCTATTTTTTGAAAGTTAAAGGTCTATTGCACCTAGAGTGTTGACTTATATCTAGATTTTATCAGTTCACATCATTCCAGTTTCTTAAACTTAAGCCATATTCTAACTCTTTTGTTAGCTTCCTAGTTAGAATGAAACATATTGTAATGGAGCAAACACTAGCATTGGCCACGATACACTTTATCAGTAGTGCATCTTTCACGACAATGACCATATATAAAGAAATCACCTCAATTCATTGAATTAAAATATAAACACGACAGAAACCAACTTCTTATGGAGTTAACAATGAAAGAAACAAGTTATATCATGGTTATGGTCATTGGAGTCATCACTAGTTCACAACCTAGAATACCAACAACAACCCGAGTTCTTTCTCTAGAGAATCAATTGCAAAAAGCGAAGCATGTGAAGAATGAAACAACACGAAGATAAACAAAACAAGTTCATAATCAGCATAGGGTGAATTTGTAATCAGCACGGATAAGCTATATCTATCAACTATCAACACTAACGGAAGGCAGACCAGTCCCGGTAAATAAGTAGATCCACTACCTCAAACTTAGACTAGGTATTATAATAATCAAATTAGTTGAAGTTGAACATACTAATTTTTATGTCCATAAACACTGCAATCACACTTAAAAGACTACACTACAACCATACTTGAAGGACTCTTGTCAAGTACCAAGCCTAATATAAGACTACAGGGGTTGGGTCAATTAGAAACAACCCCAACTTGACACCCATGGGTAAGAATGCCAATTAAAATTAAGCTTGACCCAGATTCGTTGTTTTCTCTGCAAGGATACATCCATTATAATCTATTATCTACCAAGTTCATGTTGATTGAGAAAACAGTACCTTATGATTCATGAAATCAATACATATATAGAGTGCCGAAGCCAGAATTTTACAATACATCCATTATATTCAGCACTGGGTGCATTTGCAATCACCACAGACAATCTACATCTATAAACTATCACCATAACTTTCAACACATACCTGTTCGATAAAGAAACAACAAAATCCGACCTTTAGTAAGTTTTCAGCTCCCGTCCCTAAAAGCAAACTCACTTAGTTAATTCAATTTCTTGTGCACAATGAAGAAATTGAGAAGAAAGTGAAGGGTTTGAGGGAAACTGGCACTCTGAAGAAATTGAAATGAAAATGAAGGGTTTGAAGGGAAACTGAAAAAGATGTAAAAATAAAATTGAGGGAAATTAAAAACGTTAAAAAATTTTAGAGGGAAATCACCCATTTTTTATTTTGACGAAAATAAATATGTCAAAAATGTATATAAATATATTTCTTTTTTATTGTGACGGAAAAAATTCATCACAATTTTTTATTACTTTAGTTATTTTTAAAAAAAAAATTATTGTGATGGAATGTTCAGTCTGTCACAAATTTGGTAATGGATATGTAATAGAAAGTTATTATTTTTTCACATGAATTTTAATTTGTGAAAAAAAATATATCTGTCACAAAATTATATTTAAATTTTTCAAACAATTGTCACAAATTAGTTACTCTTTGAATTTTTATGTTAAAATAAAAAAATTAAAAAATTTATATTTGTACAAAAATAATCCGTCATAAATTAGTCAAAATTCTGTCACAAATTGTGACAAAAACATTTCATTTCAAATATTCCGTCACAATTTAACCATTTTCTTGTAGTGACATAGGAACAACAGTTTAATTTCTAGCTAAAAATGCAGGGTGTTACAATATAAAATCCATAAAATCACATCAGTCATGTTACCACCTTAAAATTGATGTTTTGGATCTGCTAGCATAGTCTGTTTTGCCATCTAATGCATAGAACAACAAATGTAAACCAAAGTCAACTAATAAGCCTTTATAACAACCAAAAATTCTAATTTCACATAGATCACACAGAAATATATTGAGAACCATGACAATCATCCCCACACCCCAGAAACACCACAAAGCAACCACGGGGAGGGATAAAATAGTAAAATCACACAAAAATGAATAATTCAGAAAAAATCACCAAAAATCAAGTCATTACAAACAATATTTTTTAGTAAGGGTGTATGACGCTGGACTTAATAATGCTCGCATAGTTTATGTCAGCTATAAAAAACTCCAATTATGATACTTAACTTCACTTTTATGGTTTTCATGATATGATCCTTAAACATTTTTTATAATATGAATATGATATTATTTCAGAAACATGATTCTTATTATGCATTATTTCATATATGATTTTTGAAAAATATGATTTCACATGTGCATCATCATTCAAAAATACTCATTTATAGCCTTTAAACTATTTAACTTTTAGTTGATATAAATCTTAGTGAAACCTTAACTTTTGTTATTTCTTGTAGTTCATATTAATAATAATTCTTTATGTTATTTGTTTTAATCCCTACGTACTCAGCACATTCAAATGTTCTAATGGAATCATCATTTTGCCTATATTTTTTATGTAATGTAGATTCATGTGCTCACTTTCACTCACATTGCAAGTTGTCCATCAGCTCACACTCCAGTAGTAGTGAGTCCTAATTATTTATGGACTAATTTTAGTTTCTCCTTTTAATTTACTTTTACACATTATTTCAAGGTTAGTAAAGGACCTTGTCCTAACAAATTATGTTATCCAGTTAAGAGGCTTTTAGACATTTGAGTATGGTTTATGTTGGCACTTCAAGCTTTGTGCATTGTGTCACAACTCGAACCAGGGCTTGGCCATGACGGCATCTCAAGTCCAGTGATGATCGGAGACTACCACCTTTGCCTAGACAAACTGGATATAACACTCTTAGCAACGGTTGAAATCCCAACATATAACAAGATAGGAAGGTAATAAACTCAAGGACATCTAAGAATGTCAACAACAATACCCAATCCATAATAATATCCACAAGCCTCTGCTAATCAATAAACAATCCAAGTTGGGACATTCCCCCAACCCTTATAATGAAAATGATAATACTAATGTGAACTTTTTAATTCTAGTTTATGAAAAGAAATATATGGAATAATCTTTTCTTCTGGAGAATTGAAGCTCACCACTTCATCGCAAACAACTGACGAACCATGTCGATCCACCTACAACTGTAAAGGAAAAGTAGGATTGCCTTTGGACCCTGTATCATATGGAGATACAGCATCTGGAGATGTTTAGTGGGTTGAGCACTAGAATGTAACTCAGGGGTAAGGATAAACTAATGACAATTAAAAATTCCAGTCTAACTAAATGTACGTGTGCACATACATATGTGCATACATATATATTTATATAAAATGCTGGGATAGGGACCAAGGCTTAACATGTACTATAAAACTTTAGACTAGATTGTGTAACTTAACAATCATATATCAATACCTATGGGCTATATGGGCCCCTGGTGAGTACCCAGTGTGTCTACCTATATGAACCATAGAATAATCATATATATATACACGGGAAATTCGAACCGCTGAATCATATACTAAGGTGAATTAAGCACCGGAACATGTAATATAATTTGGGGGACTCGAACCTCCCAATAATATATTAAGGTGGACTTGAACAACCTAGTCATATGAAAGGGGACACAAACGCCATCCCATTTAGACCTCGCACCGGCAAATGCGGTTTCTAGATTTGGTCCCTCAAGACTGCCACTTTCACGGTCCAGATACACAACCCTCTTTAAGCCTCATTAAAAGATTTGTCACACATTTCTAGTAATTGAGCCGTAATACACATTTTTACATACACTGTAGGTATCATCATACAAACTATAATTACAAGGTAACATCAACAGGCCATCACTATTCCATTAACTTTTGAAAATTTGTCCCTTTGTTCATTAATACAAGGTGGGGGAAACCGACTCCCTTTGTTCATTAAATAAAACTATCATGTTTCAGTAACCTCTTTATATTATGTGATTGTTCCAAAAATATTTCAATGCAATTTTACTAGTACTCATAGCCATATTCATAAAATTGGGTTGGAGTTATTAGAAATTCAATTGTCAATATTCACAAAATTTGGGGAAACCACAATCCCCTAGTTTATTCACCATACCCATGTATCAAATTGGTTTGAAAACCATCATTTAAAACACAAACAGTGCATATGCAAACATGAAATATCACATAAACAACAGTCATTCAAAACCCTCAACCCATGTTTTAAAACCAACAGCAAAACCCCATGGGGGATTATTTAAAACACATTCTTTCAAAAAGTAATAGTTGGGGAAGAGTAACATGCCTGAAATATCAAGAGTTATGGAGAGAATTTGTCCTTGGGAGCTCTAACAGATCAACTTCTTAGAAACTTAAAGTATTTTGCTGGAGAGTATTTGAGAGAGATTGGGACATTATTTCAATTTGTTTTGGAGTGCTAATAATACCCTAAAGGGGTGTTAAGTTGTGGGTCATGATTTGGTGAAAAGGGAAAATGTCCAAAGTGCCCTTAATTAAAGCTAAAAAATTAAGCCAGTGGCTACGAGTTACTATGCACCTTGTAAAGACACATTATAGCTCGTCACCACGAGTCTTAGTCAAGATAGTGGCTGAAGGATCCTTCTATAGTGACCCTATGATTCACACCATACGACTCGTCATGTGACCCTACGACTCAAAAGGTCCAAGTCATAGTCAAGATAGAAACACTTGGGGCACACACTGGTTTTGCTAAAGATGGGACTAAGACTAGGGTCTTATGACCCACAATGACACGTTAGGACTTCTAAGGTGAGTCGTAGTCAGGGTAGTGAGTTGAAATACTCAGAATTTTCAGTGGCCAACAATTGGGGTGTCACATTCTCTCGCTTAGGATCGTTCGTCCTTAAATGATAGGTCAAGGTATCCATTAGAATGATTTAATGTAGAAACACACCCATACTTACCTTTAACAAAGACAGAAAACAAAGATTGTAAGATTAACACATACCTTAAGCACGAGTATCTGGAACAGGGAACAAAAATGGGTTTTTGGACTTTATGTCCTCTTCTGCTTCCTGAATAGCGTCTTCAAACTTTTGGTTCCTTTATAGAACCTTCACCAAATCCACAGCCTTTATCCATAATCGAAGGACTTACCGATCTAAGATCTCAAGCGGGACCTCCTCATACGGCAAAGAGTCCAAAACACCAACACTTTCCAACAAAACCCCTAGGGAAGGGTCACCCATGCACTTACTATACATTGAAACATGAAAAGCTAGATGAACGAAACCTAAAAAAGCTGGAAACTCTAACTCATAAGCTATATTACCCACTCTTTTTAAAATCAAATAAGGGCCCACATATGGGGACTAAGGTTGCTCTTCTTTCAAAACCACATTACTCACTTCATGGGAGACATGTTTAAGAATACCCAATCGCTAGCTTCAAATTCCAACTCCCTTCGCCTCACATTTGCATAGAAATTTTGGCAACTTTTGGAGGTCTTAAGCCTATCCCAATTAACCTTCGAATTCTCCATAGCTTGACGAACCAAATTAAGACCGAACAACCTTGCCTCACAAAACTTGAATAACCCATTAGGAGAACGATATCTCCTACCATACAAAGCCTCACACAGAGCCATCCCAATTCTTATGTGATAGCTATTATTGTACACAAAATCTATGAGAGGTAAATGTTCAACCCAACTAACACCAATGTCAAGCACACAAGACCTTAACGTAACCTATAAAGTTTGCATAATTTTCTTTACTTGTCCATCTATTTGAGAGTGGAAAGTGGTGCTAAGGTTCACATTAGTTCCCAAAACTCTATGGAAAGAATGCCCAAAGTAAGGGGAGAACTGAGTATCACTATTAGATATAATAGAAATAGAAAAACCATGCAACTTGATGATTTCCTGAATGAACAGTCTTTCATAATCTTCAGTAGAGAAATTAGTACTCATAGGTAAGAAATGAGCAGACTTAGTCATCCTATCCATGATGACCCAAATTAAATCAAACTATTGGAGGAACCGCATAAGACCAGTAACAAAGTCTATATTAATCACTTCTTACTTCCATTTGGGCAACTCCATCTCTTGAGACAACCTAAAAGCTCTTGAGACAACCTAAAAGGTCTTAAGTTCTTCAGCCTCAGTTGTTTACAAACCATAAACTGGGCCATAAAATTTGCTACATACCACTTCATATTATTCCACCTTTAGATCCGTTTCAAATCATGGTACATCTTCATCGAGCCTGGATATATAGTGTAACTTGACTCATGAACCTCATCCAAGAGCCTCTTGCATAGCCCATCAATATAAGGGACACAACACTTTCCTTAGTATCTCAAGATACCATCGTCACAAATCTCAAAAACCATCACTTTCTTCTAGTCCATGTCACCCTTAAACCGCATCAAGGTAGAGTCCAAAACCTGATTCTCTTTTATCTCAGCAATAAGGAATGACTTCACTACCTCTTGTAATATTACACCTCTATCCTCAGAGTCCAAGAGACAAAGTCTAAGGTTAGCAAACCGATGAATATCCTTCACAAACTCTTGCTTTTTCTCATCCATATGAGATAAGCTTCCCATAGATAACCAGCTAAGAGCATCAATAACTACATTAGCATTACCTAGATGTTAGTAAAGACTCATATTATAGTACTAAAGAAACTCAAGCCATCTCCTTTACCTAAGATTAAAATCCTTTGAGGTAAATATGCATTGCAAGATCTTATGTTTTAAATAGATGTCAACATTAACACTATACAAATAATGGCGCAAAATCTTCAAATCGAAGACCAAAACCAATATTTCTAAGTCATACATCGGATAATTCTACTTATGAAATTTTAAGATTCTAGAAGCAAGGGCCACAACCCTACCATGTTGCATCAACACACAGGCCAGTAACACACAGGACGCATCAAAATGAACCATAAAACCATCAGTACCCTCAGGTAGAGTCAAAATTAGAGTCGAAGTTAACTTATCCTTTAGCTTCTCTAAACTACCCTCATAAGAATCACACCACAAGAACTTTACCCTTTTTAAGTAAACTTAATCAATGGGGAATTAATAGAAGAGAATCTTTCCATACAACTTCTATAATATCCTGCAAAACCTAAAAAGCTCTTAGTATTAGCTAGAGTCAAGGGTCTAGGCCACTTCTTAACTGCCTCAACCTTCTATTGATTCACCATGATCCCCTCACTAGACACAACATGACCTAAATAGGTCATAGAATTTAACCAAAACTCTCATTTAGATAATTTAGGATACAATCACTGATCCTAAAGGGTCTACAACACTACACGGAGGTGATCGACATGATCCACCTCGCTCTTAGAATAAACTAGTATGTCATCCATAAATAAAATGATGAATAAGTCTAAAAACTAATAGAAACCCTATTCATAAGATTCATAAATGCCATTGGGGCATAGTCAAACTGAAGAACATCACTAAAAACTAAAAATGACCATACTAGGTTCTCAAAATAGTCTTAGGGATATCTATCTCCCTAATCTTGAACTGATGATATCTCGATGAAAAATCAATCTTAGAGAAGTACTTAGCACCCAGAAGTTGGTCAAAAAAGTCATCAATCCTATGATAAGGATACCTATTCTTCATCGTCACCATATTCAACTGGCAGTAATCTATACATATTCGGAGGGATGCATCCTTCTTATGCATGAAGAGTATAGGAGCACCTCATAAGTAAATAATAGGATGGAGAAAACCCTTATCAAGAAGGTCTTTCAAATACTCCTTAAGTTCTTTCAACTCAAGTGGATCCATTCTATAGGGAGGGATAAAGCTAGGGCAAGTGTTCAAAAGAAGATCAATCCAAAAAACAATCACCCTGTCAAGAGAAACACAAGGAATATAATTTGGGAATACTTTGAGAAACTCACATACCAATGGGAAAGATTACATTGATGGACCCTCAGAACTATTATCTTTAACATGAACTAAATGATATAGACTCCCCTTAGAAACCAACCTCTAGGCTCTAAGAAACAAAATGAATCTCCCCTAAGGCACTTGGGAACTACCTTTCCACTCACTCACTGGATCATTTGGGAAATGGAAAATAACCCTTTGGGTATAAAAATATTGAGAAGCATAACACAAATGGAGCCAATCCATCCCTAGGATAACATCAAAATTGGCCATATCCAATTCTATCACATTTGCCAAGGTCTCTCATCCATAGAAATGTATCACACAACCCCTATAAATAATTCCAGCAACCACAGAATCACCCATTGGGGTGAACATAGAAAAGGGATTTGAAATATATTTGAGATCAAAATCAAAATTAATAGCCACATAAGGGGTCACATAAGAAAGGTTAGACCCCGTATCAATCATACTATACACATTACTAAAAAAGAGTAATAATCTACCAGTGATAACATCCAGAGATGCCTCAAATTTAAAGCGAGTGGCAAGAGCATAAAGGTAATTCCAACAAGTGTTGGAGCCAGAAGTAGCACCCTTTAGTGTAGTAGATGAAGACGTGACATCCAAAACCTTATTAACCTAGTAGCAACCCTATCTGATGGATAATCCCACTGTAGGTGGCCCAACTAACCACACTTAAAGTACTTATTCCTCCTCTCCTCATAAAATCAACAAGGGGGATAAGATGGGAATGACTGAGCTCCACTAGCATGAGATTAGGCACCTTGTGCTCTAAATCCACTATTGATCTAAAAATAATGATTACCAAATGACTTAGGATACGGATAACTAGCTATAGAATAAGAACCAGAATTGCCTAACTTCTTTGTAAACTATTTTCCAGCATCTCTACCATTCTACTATTGACCTCTACCCTGATCTACATATAGAAACTTCATATTGTGCCTCTCCCTAAATTCTACCTACTTTTTTTATTCCTCTCAACTTATTTCATATACACAAGTACAGATATATCCATATCCTTATTCAACAAGGTGGCCTTACTCTCTACAATTAGATCGTGGGATAACCCAAAAAAAAATTTACTTATTCTAGCTCTCATGAAAGACACCAGTTCAGGAGCATAATAGGACAACTTATGAAACTTAAAGGAATACTTTTTCATAGTCATCCTACCTTATTTCAGATTCACAAAAAGCTTAGATTTAGCCTATCTTAACTCCTAAGGAAAGAAATGATCCAAAAAAGTACCTGAGAACTTATCCCATTATGCCAACTCCGCATTATCACCCCTAGACAGATCCCACTCCTCATACCACTAATATGACACATGCTTTTACTAGCATGCCGCAAATTGCACACCCTCAGAGTTATAAGCATGCATAACTTAAAAGATCTTCTCCATCTCATCTATAAATCCTTAAGGATCCTCCTCAACTTTAGAGCTAGTAAAGGTTAGAGGATTGAGCCTCATAAACTGCTCAACTCAAGTAACCTTAAAAGTACTCACAACAGTACGATAAGGACCCAACCGATGTGACTGACCTGTCACCAACTGTGTCAATAGCTAAATAAATCAGCAAAACTTAGCATTAGAAATATCTCCCTAGGTGGTTGGGCATAATCATTATCAGCCCAAGGGGCCAGACAAGGACTGTTAGGGACTGGTGGAACTCTATTAGAGCAATTGGAAGCTAGAGCCCTAGATCAGGTCTGAACTTCATAGGTAGAATGAGATTCATCAACATTGTTCTTAAACAAAAAGAAGGGTTTCCAAGTACATCAGATCTTCTTAAAGGCATGATTTGAAATGCAAACACATGGGCATTAGAGGAGATTTAAGACTTAGACTCTATATCCTAAAATAGAACAAAAAGAAAGGGAAACATTACTAAATGTCTCATAGACTCTCCCTTATAAGTGTGGCACACTACACACCCAAAAGTGAAAATCTACGTGACATGGATTGATGGACACATAATTATATTAAACCTATCTCTAAAACCATCTTTTTATAACCCAAACAAGGTCCTGGTCAGAATGGGTATCTCAAGTCCATCATAGACTGGAGACCAGCCCCTTTGCCTAGCAAAATAGGATATAACACTCCTAGCAGCAGCTAAATTCCAAACATATAATAATATAGAAAGGTAATTAACTCAAGGAAATCTAAGAATGTCAAGAACAATACCCAATCCAAAATAATATCCACAAGTACTATGCTAATAAAAAAATAATCTATGCCGGGATATGCTCCCGACCCTGACATTTAAAAAAAGGACAGTTCAGTGAACTAAAGCTACCGCTATGTGTGGTGTTCAGGGAAGGTCCCCACCACAAAGGTGTATCGTAGCAGCCTTACCTTGAATTTTTGCCAGAGGTTGTTTCCAAGGCTTGAACCTGTGACCTTCTGGTCACATGGTAGCAACTTTACCAGATACTCCAAGGCTCCCCTTCTGACATTAATAATGGCAATCTTAATATGAACTCTTTAATTCTAGTTTATAAAAGGAGACCAATGGAATGATCAAGTCTTTTAAATAATGAAATCTTATTACTTCACCGCAAAAAATTGATGAACCGTGCCGATCAGCACTGTAGAAAAAGTACAATTTCCTTTGGACCCTATATCTAGTAGGGATACAGTGTCCAAAGACTGTTAGGGGATTGATCACTAGCATGTAACTCATGGATACAGATAAATTAATGATAGTTCAAAAGTATAGATCAAATCAATGTATATGTTTATATACATGTATGAATATATATATATATATATATATATATATATATATTAATAAAAAATATAGGGATAGGGAACAAGGCTTGACATTTACTTTAAGACTTTATCCTGGATTATGTAGGTTAACCATCATATATCAGTATACACGGGCTATATAATCCCAAGATCTCACCCTCTAACTAAGCCCTAATTCATGTAGCCGCACAAACTAGAGAATAATCATATATATATATGCATGAGGGACTCAAACCTCCCAACCATATACTTAGGTAACTTAAGCATCTGATCATGTAATGTATTTTGGTGGACTTGAGCCTCCCCATCATATAATAAGGTGGACTCAAACAACCTGGTCATAAGCAAGGGATCTTAAACCCCAGGCTGTTTAAACCCTCACACTGGAAAATGAGGTTTCCAGTTTTGGTTGCTCGGGACTACCACTTTGACGGCCCAGCTATACAACTTTCTTTAATACCTATTAAAATATTTGTCACGCATTTCCATTCATTGAGCCATAATACACATTTATTCACACATTATTGATATCTTCATATAAACTGTACTTGAGGGGTAACATCAACATGCCATCACGATTTCCATTAATTGGGAAAATAACTCCCTTTGTTCATTAATAAAAGGTGGGTGAAACCGACTGTCTTTGTTTATTAAATAAAACCATCGTATTTCAATAACCTCTTTACATTATTTGATTGTTCAAAAAATAGTTCAATTAAATTTTACTGATACTCAAAACCACTTTCATAAAACTGGGTTAGGGTTATTACCAATTCAATTTTCAATATTCATAAAATTTGGGGGAACCATAATTCCCTAGTTTATTTACCATACCCATCCATCAAATTGGTTTCAAAACCACGATTTAAAAAATCAATAATGCATATGTAAACATGAAACATCACATAAACAAGTCATTCAAAAACTCTCAACCCATGTTCCAAAAGCAACATCAAAACCACAAGGAAGATTATTTAAAACACGTGTTGTTAAAATGTAATAATTGGGGCAGATTAAAATGCCTGAAATATCAAGAGTTATGGAGAGAATTTATCCTTGGGAGCTTTAATTGATCAACTTTTTGGAAACCCTAAGTACCATTCTTGAGTGAATTTGAGAGAAACTAGAAAGTTATTTTAATTAGTTTTGGAGTGTTAATGACACCCAAAATGGGTTTTAAGTCATGGGTCATTATTTGGGAAAAAGGGGAATTGTCCAAAGCGGCCTTAATTAAACCTAAAAAATTGTTGGCAGCGACTATAATTCACTATGCACCTCAGATGGACACGTTGTGGCTCATCACCATGAGTCATAGTCAAGACAGTAGCTAAAGGACCCTTCTTTGATAACCCTATGATTCACATCATATGACTCATCACGTGATACTATGACTCGTAAGGTCTAAGTCATAGTCAAGACAAAACCACTTAGGTCACATACTAGTTTTGCTATGGATGAGACCATACTACTCATTAAAAATCTTTACAACTCATTAGGATCCATTTTTAATTAGGTCAGTAACTTAGGCTACCTTTACTGTACACCCGATTGGGGACCTATTACTCTCAATGACACATTATGACTCGTAGGGTAAGTTGTAGTCATGGAATTGACTTCAAAAACACAGATTTTTCTGTGGTCAACACCTGTGGTGTCACACATTGTTTTTAAGACATTCAAAAAAGTTTTAGAACTTATATTATGATCTCATTATGACCTTTGGTTAAATGTCATACATTATGATTAGTAAGTTATGCTAAGGATTTGCTTTGTATCACTTATGATTCCAAACACCATGTGTCAGTTAGGGAGTAGCATCAGATCATGACAAACTTTTTATTAGAGTATAGAGCTCTCAAGTCCTAGGATATCTAAAAGTCATATTTGCTTGATTTTTTTTATGGGTGTAAAGCACACCCCACTTTTAACAAAGAAGATATAAATTATTGAGGAAATACTTTCCCTTCTTTCATACTCTAAGTTATGTAATAGAGCAGTCCCTTATGAAATTTATGCACAATTGTGTGTTGAACAAAATTCCTCCAACTGTGCCTCATCTTTGAGGTGATAAAAGTAGTAAACTTTGTTCTTATAAATATGGTGCTCTTAGATAAAACCATATGACACTATAGAGATCATACAAATAACTTGAGAGGTGTCCATTAATGGATTTTAGCCCACAATTCAAAATCTTGATACCTTATCAATGTAAATCATGTTATTGACCAAAAATATTATATGTATTAATATTTTTTTTAACCTTTCGATATAGGTAAACTAACATGAAAGGAGAAAATATATTTCTAAATTCTTGGGTAGTATTTTCAACTGAGAGATAGTGTAATTTTCATAAATTTTATTTATAAGAAGTAGAATGACTCGGAATTAGAACTATGAACCTAGAATTGTAGTTGCCAGAAAGGTGGAGATAGTGAATTATTAAAGTATAGTATATATAAAAGTATTGTATCTATTAAGCTAGAATAATGTGTGCGCATATATATATATATATATATACAAGTTAGGTATCCATTAATCTGGAATAGAGATGATATGTCCTTAAGTGTTAACCAAGGGGTAGTAAGTGTTGCATGGATTTCATGGTAGAAGGAATAGAAGTCAAGTGTAGTTCATTAATGAAAGTACAAATTGGTTTAGGATTTATAGATCTTGACTATGCTTTGTGATTTTGAAAAGGAACCACTAGATGCTTATAGAGCTATGAATTTAGTATAGGTGTATGGATGAACAAGTAGTAGTTATATATGAAAGAATGATATGCTAATGTACTAATATTAAAAAGACTATAAGATTTAGATCGACTGTATTTATCATGAGGTTTTAGAGAACTAGTTTTTACAATTTTTATCTAGTAGCTGCTAACCCAAGATAGTATGTGAAGTTGCATCATTATGCATGTTTGGTTCTAGACAGTAATTTTTAACTATGAATGATCACCATGGTGGTAATAAATGATAGTGTGTAGGGTTAGTGATGCTAATTTTATATAATTGTTTAGTAGGCTTGAAATTTTGTATGAATGAATTTAAGTTTATTAATTTTAAGTAAGCCTGATGGTACGGGTATGATATTGATGTGATCCCTCATATGAAACAATGACTGGTAACTAATTTAGCATATAAAGGAGATCCTTAAGTATTACAAAGATATAAGTGAACCCAAGCTAGTATGTGGTTGCATGATATATGAGATTATTAAGTGGTATGTGTTCTTATTTGGTATTCTTGAGCTTCCTGGTATGGAGAAGGCAATGTATGGTAAATATTATATGGTGTCTTAAGATCAGAATTGAGGAATAAGAGGTAGATGGTGATGAGCCTTTTTATAAAACTTTCATCTCCATTGATTCAGACGAATATAAACTTAGACGTATTATATTAGTACAATAAAAATAAATATTAGATCATGAGGTGCTAGGGGAGTTGGTTATGTTCACTTGTAAGTGTTTAAGTTATATCTTGATGATTATAAAGGATAGAAAATGTTAAAAGTAGTATCTCAAAAGGAAGTACTAGGAGGGGTTCTATGTCTACAAATATAGTCTTACATGGGGGAGTTAATTATCTATGTGTATAGTTATAGCTCAATCAGAAGAATAAATTTATTATAGTTCAGTTTAGAGAATATTAAAGAGATCCACAAACTTAGATACTTGGCTTTGATGTAAGGGACAGATGACAGGGACTTGATAATGAGATAGTGATGTGTTTTAGAAAGTGTTATGATAATGAAATAGTAATCCATTAATACTCTAGTATACTTCTCATATTGTAATTTTTATGACACCCTACTTATAACTTGCATATTATGCCCATAACCTATGCTCATGCACTTCACGTAGATTCATATCTAATTTTAGTTCCTAGTATGAGAAGTAATAGTCTCACTCAATGGTCCTAATAATGCTCCATTAATCTTTAAACAACATCCTTACATTATATAGCTTGTGAGATGTACACTAATATTTTACGGTATGCTTAGTCCTATAGATGTATGATATGCATAAAATAACTAGTGAAACTCATGCTACATCTTATATGTTTTGAGATTAGATCTCTTGATTACTTAATACTTATTATCTCTTGTATTAAGCCCTATGTGTGTTCTCAAGTGATGGATGATTATGCCTTGCATATTCTATGAAAAACTCCCAACTCAGACTCTATGAGTTAATATCTAAAGTATTTGTGTCTGTGATACCTTACGTCACAGGATCTATTTATGAGTACCAAGGTAGCAATAAATACAAGTCATAGTTAAACATCATCCCTCTTATTCAAGATCCTCATACTCTAATCTTATAACAACCCTCCTACTATTAATGTAGCAGCAATGAAAGTGGCAAAATAATGGTTTTAGATAGGAATATATAGAGGATCCTTATCATTGAAAATTTTGGTGTACTTAATAAGTGTGCATGGAGATCAAGGTTAGTATTTGTTATATAAAATAGTTAGATGAGTAATTTTGGTGGTCCTTTTACGACAATTCATGAAATTTTAGCTAGTAAATATTTTAGTAAAATGGGAAAGTTCTTAGATAGTTTGGTTGTATAGATGGAGCCATGAAGTATATATAGTTATAAGCTTGAATGCTATGTTTGTGTAGATATGCATGAATTTGCTACACACGATTGATTTCTCAGTTAGAACTTAGGATGAGTATAGTTGGGCGGTAAGAAGAAGTACTATTCTTGGGATGGATGTCCCTACAAAGAAGTACAACATAAATCCTATGGTTCATATTAGTATGATCATCTTAGTTGTAGTACCTTGTGACTCTGATTTTGTCTTGAATATGATAAGACGGTGCAATTAAATTCAATCTTTGGTAGAAGTAGTAACATATACCCTTGTGAAAGTTATAAGTTTTAACTAATGAATTTTAGTAGTCAGGATGAGAAATGTAGTTGAGAAGTGTTTCTAAGCTTAAAATCCATCAACTGTATCATATAAGGAATTCCATCCCTATTATTACCTCATTCTTAAGATACCCATGATTCATGTCAACTAGATTTATATAGAGTTTGCTTATGTTTAAGTCCATATAGTTTCTACACTATAGAGCCATATCAGATGACTAGGATGCTTAGACCATGACTGTATTCAATATTCAGGTGTCTCCAATGAATCATACTTGCAATTCTTTCCCTAGAATATATGATAAATTCTGATGAGAATTTTTTAGGTAATAACCTTTTACCTATAGCAACTCCTAGAAGCTTTCATGCCTTGATTTGTTTATCTTGGGGTTCCATACTTATGTTCATGCTCATGTATTCTCTAGTTGGGTCCCAATCTTGGTATAATTTAGATTGAGTTATGACATTAAGTGAAGTTTTAGTTAGTCAAAAGAAAGTTGAGATAAACATCTTTTCATTCTAGCTTTAGTCTTCATTTTAGAATGAATGATCCCAAGGGGGAGATATTATAACATCCCAAACTTTGGAACTAAGATCCAAATTATTTTTTAAATACTTATAGACCTAAACCTAATGATTTCTAATGTTACATAGATTTTATGACCACTTCTTTACGGTGGAAAGAACTTTGGAAATGTATTAAGGTCATAAGGAACTTCTAGCTCAAAGTAAAGTTGAAAGCTTTCTTACCTGATGACTATTGGTGTACGATTTTACTTGGGTCATATTCAACTAAGAACAACTCATAGAATATGATAAGATTAATAGATCAAGACCCACCAAATTAAAGGTGTTTGAGTCTTATTTTCAACCTAATTGACCATTCATTAATCTAAATTTTTAGTAGAAAGTTATGTTTAATTTACTAAGACGTGTCAGTGTTGATAAAAGTTTGGTTATGTCCAAAACTTTCCTGAAAACTTTCAAGAAATACTCATTTTGGAGATCTGAGGTTGTACTTTTGCGTACCACCTAGTAGTTTGGCGAGCTCACCTCTAAATCGCCGAAATGGCTGATGGGATTTATTAAATGCTCATTTTTCCATGTTTTCCTACTTTCATTCTATTTCCCATCAATCCCAAGTCGGTATTTCCTTTTCTCTTCATCCTATAACCCTAAGGTAAGTTACCCCATGCAATTGTAAGCAATTTCTATTATTTCAATCATTATATTTCTAGAATATTAATGAATTCCTACACCATAACCAAGGATTTTCAATAGAGTACAATCAAAATTTCATGAACCAAATTTTTGGCGATTCTTCCTTGAATTAGGGTTCCTCTTTGACTTATTGAAAAGCAATTAATATATGAATGACATCAATGGATTTTCCTTTTATCCTTATGTCCAAAATTTCTAGTTCTTAATGAATTCATGGCTAAGGTTAGGGTTTATAATCTCACTTTTGAACTCATCTTTTTATGAAGTATATTCCATGATTTCTTGATGTTCCTAGATATGATTATCATTAATATAATCACAGCAGCCACGTTTGTAGAACTTTAATTCTTGATATGATTTTTAAATACTGGTTTTTATGAAACTAAAATCACAAGTATGATTTTAGAATCCTTATGACATTATGAATATTTAAGAAACTTGAATAAATGCAAAGAAGGGGAATTCCATGACTGTTTTTAAACTCAAATCCTTTTAATGATTCACGATTTATGTATGAATAAGCATTATTTATGTACGTTTTGACATATGTTATGAATTAGTTCTTGGATTAGTATTTAGCACCTAGAGAATAAGGATTCACAATAAACTCAGGTTTCAAAACTACGTGCCACCATAGGATAAGGTTCTTCCATTAGTTAAGGTTGTCATATCTGCCCCATTTAGGTGCATTTTCTGGATCCTTATATTTATGGTTCTAACTTAGACAGGTTAGAAAAATATTTTTCACTGTGGATGTATGACATGGACTCCATGATGCTCGCTGGTTTATGTTGTTTATAAGAAACTCTATTTAATGAAATTTAACTTCATATTCATGGTTTTCATGATATGATCCTTATAACTTTTTGTATTATATGAATATGATATAATTTAAGCTAATATGATTCCAGATATGTATCCTTTTAGGAATGATTTTTGAAAAATATGCTTTCACATGTGCATTATCTTTCAGAAATACTCATTTATGGTCTTTAATAGTTTTAATTTTAGCTTATACGAATCTTTATAAAACCTTTAGTTTTGGAATTTCTTTTAATTCCTTGTAAGAATATGTATTTATGTTGTTTGGTTTAATCTATACATACTAAGTACATGTGATGTAGATTCAGGTCCTCACTCTCACGCACATGGGTAGTTGTCCATAAACTTAGAATCCAGTAGTGGTGAGTCCTCATTATTCAAAGACTTTGTTTAGTTTCTCCTTTTCATTTAGTTTTAGACATATTTTTAAGGTTAGCTGGGCCTTATCCCGACAAATTATGTTATTTAGTTTTGAGGATTTCATAAATTAGCGTATGGTTTATATTGGCCCTTTGGGCTATGTACATTATTCATTATGGCTTTCAAAAATATTTAGAACTTATCTTATGCTCTCGTTATATCTTTCACTTAGATTTCTCATATGGTGGTTAGTATGCTATACTAAGGGTTAGCTTGGAATCACTTCTGGTTTTGAGCACCGTGTATTGGCTAGGGGATTTTCTTGAGCATCATAGTACTATTACACAAAACTAAATGGTCACTACCTCTAACCATTAAGTACAAACTTTTTAATGCATCAGGGTATGATACCTCATAAGCCTAAAAGAAAGACAAAAGATTTTAAATAATGCATGGCCAATAAAAGGCTAAGATAAGTGTGCTACAATCTCAAGCAGAAAAAAACTATTTTATAAAAAAGAAACAGAAGGGAAACAATAAATACATTAGAAAAGATAAAATAAAAGGTAAAGACCTATACAAAACAACTTTGAAAACAAGCTTGGGGACATATCCCAATCGCTCTCTTTGGATTGGTCTTCATGGGAGGAGCGATCTCGGTAAGATCTAAAGGAGGAAGCTGATAATATTTATGACCTTGTGGGTTGTTTTGAATTTTTTTCTCCACTACAGTAGCATCAACCTAAACTTTATTTTGAGAAGCTCAAAGAGATATTTCAAAATGTTGTCTCGGCGTCGGGCCAAAAGGCGTTTCTTTATAACAGAGCGTCAATTCCTACGTCTCGCCAATATCTCGTGTGAAGCTCTATCCTCTTTTCATTACTCATACAAGTTCTTCTTTTTACCCGGATCATCTCATCCTTTCCCTTGAAAAAATCTACTTCAACCTATGCAGAAGTGATGGTAGCAACGCGCTCTTTTAGCTGAGATAATATTTGATCCAATTCGGCCTGATCCCCTATTTCGATGGCCTCTATATTCTTTGCAACACATTCACTTTTCTGGTCGACCACCCCTCCATTATTTTGATCCACTCCTCTAGAATGATTGTCCTTTCCTAAAGTTGTTCACCCTTCTGAAGAGATAAAGTTGCTAACATGTGGAGATATCCCTTCATATGGGATGATGTTATTCAAAAAGAAAAAGGATGGAGGAAAGCTCAAAAATTAAATATATCATAGTGAAATAAACTTTACAATGGAGAATTGAAGAACAATTGGTGGAAAAGATCCATGTCGTTGTGAAACAGCATGTTTCTCATGAATTCATCCTAAAATTGTAACATTCGGTTACATATGATCTTTTCCGTACCACTGTTGCCTTAAGTTACAAGACCTTCAAGGAAAATCTAGGGGTCGATAAAAAATCTTGGTGAGCACGAAAAGTAATTCCAAAAGGAGATTCCACAGGTGGGGCCAAAGAACAGATCTCTCCTTCGGCAGCCCCGAATTTCTAAAGCAGCTCATCTACTGCTTCATTCATAGAAAAGGGGTACTGTTAGTGGGAGAAGCCTCCTGCTTATGGCCAATTTTTTAGAAAATTTTTATTTGAAATAACTTCCCCTTACCTCTTTTCTTCCCTCTTGAAGATAAGGAAAATTTGCCAACAAAGACTTTTTCCTTTTCCTCCAACGAGCTCCTAACTGGAGCACCTTTTTCTTCTTCGCTTCTGATTGAAGGGGGAACATGTACCTAGTATAATTCAAGAGGAAATAATCCCATCAATCCTTGGCCTCACAAACTTTTATCCCTAAGACAAGAAGAAAATAAAACGACATCATTTGTGGGTAAGTGATAAAACAAAGAGAAAGGGTTGTGTGCTAAGCACACTGTGGTTGGAGAAGTATCAGACCATTTTCTCAAAAATAAATCTCCAACCACACTTTTCCATCCTCACACTGTCGAGAATCTTTTTGTCCTAAGGTAAAATTTCAATTGTAAAAGGGTCCAGGAAGAAGCTAAAAAAGAAACACTTTTTCAAATATAGAAATAAACTTGCGAATAATTTTGAGTAACAAGAGAAAAACACTTTTTACAACAATTCCATTCTTCTGGTAAGACTGCTTCATAAAGAAGATGCACAGAGCGGACAAACACAAATTGGTCAATCCACTAGAGAACCTTTTTGTCTAGTTCAAAAAGTATGATATTTCCCTCAACACCTGACCATGATAGAAGAGAAGACAATAGAAGAGAGCATCACAATAGAAGAGAAGACATGTTGAACCACCTATAATAGCTATCCAAACAAATAATGTTGTCGATTTTGGTAGGAGTGGAAGGCCTTAATTGACTTGAACTACCTCAATATTGGTTGGGTCAACCATGATACCGTCCTTGGTCACCACATGCCCTATGAATGACATAAAACTTAACCAAAACTCATATTTCAAAAACATAGCATACAATTTTTCATTCTTCAACCTCTGAATCATGTTCCTTAATTGTTTTATATTATCCATCTCACTTTTGGAATACACCAAGATTTCACCACTGAACACAACCATAAAAGAATCCAAATAAGGATGAGATACTCCATTCTTCAACTTCATGAACGTTGCCGAGGCATTAGACAATCCAAAGGACATCACCAAGAACTTCTAATGCCCATAGAATATTTGGAAAGCAGACTTAAGGACATTTGAGGCCCTAATCTTCAACTAATGATAGCTTGATCTAAAATCAATCTACGAAACAACTGAAACCTCTATAGCGGATCAAACAAGTCATCAATATGTGCCAGAAGATACTTATTCTTAATTTTGACATATATTACTATTGATAGTCGATACATATACACATAAATCCATGCCTTTTCTTAATGACCCACACAAGATCACCCCAAGGTAAAACACTAGGACAAATAACCCCTGCTCAATAGATCTTAAAAAGGGTCTTTTAATTCCTTTAACTCTATTCAATCCATCCTTTAAGGAGAAACAAAGATGGGCTAAGTGCCCAGCTCTATGTAAATAGAAAATATTTTTATCTCCATCTGGAAGAGCACATGTTAAATTCAAATAAAATACATCCTTAAACTCCCTAACCGATCATTTTGACTTTAAAGGAAGTGTCAAAGTATCATGAATGTACATGAAGTAAGAAATACACCATATATCCATCATTCATTTAGCCCAGAAGAATTATATAACACCCATATAATACGAAACTATAGTACCTCTCCACTCTAACCTCTTTGCACCCATCATAACTAAAGTAACTATCATTGCATGACAATCTCGAATAGATCTAATCCATACCCAAAATCATTTGAAACTCTACCATCTCAAGAATAATCAAATCAACTCAAATATCATATCCTAAAAAAGTTACAACACACACTCGATACACTTGATCCACCCACACATCATATCAAAACCCAACAAAAATATGTAGATACATAGGCTAAACTAGATTCGAGATTCAATGATACTGAAGCATCTCGATGACAAACTAGGATAATAATCGTTATAGCTACATTAGAGACCTTCAAATCAAGTCTATCCAAAATTCATAACATATACCACATCTGCCATCCCCCCAACTGAGAAACTCCATAACCAACACCATGAGCTATCTAGGCTCCACCCGTAACACCCTACTAATTATCTATCCCACTTTGCACTCCTCGTCTAGCAGGTGGTGCTAGTTCTTGGTATGTCTGCATCTAAAAACACTATTATGGTGAAACCTACCCATGCCTGGGGAAACCCACACAATGTGACCTAATTCACCACTTCTAAAACATTCTTTGTCCTATACTAGACATTGTGTCTATTTAAAATAACTTCTGTATCCTAAAAACTAAGAATTAGAAACCCTGAATATCTGACTATCCGTAGTACCACAAACTAAATAACCATCCTCAGAACCCTATAATGCTTCCTAAACATGCCTATTATGCTAAAAATGGGAACTTCTACCTGAGAAATCACTACTTCGAGATGGGGATCCACTAACACCACCCTATCTTTGAAATTTCCTAACACTACCCCCTGAGTATTGTGATGAATACCCTAAATTATACCGGTGTGATTCACTATCTATTAAAAAGTGTTCCCAGTAGTCACCAACTGAGTTGTAGCCAACTGCAAAAAAAGTAGACAATCCTTTCATAAACATCCTAACATATTTTCCATCTATTGGAAAATTTAACAAGGCAGGCCTATGAAAGGTATGGAAATGATCTCATACTCAGTAACAATCATTGAGCATTGCTTTAATGAATCAAAGTCATCTCTCAATTTCACCCTCCAGCACTACGATAAATATTTCTTAAGAAAACCCTCAAAAAACTATGACAATATCATGGGAGGTTAACCTACTGGCATACAACTAATATAAAACCTTCGCCATTACGTGCTACCCTAACCATCAAAAAGTTATTATAATCTATGCCATTAAAGTCAAACAAATATATGTTATGCAACCTCTCCTATAAACTAAATAAGAACTCATATGCATCTTCCTCAAGTGCTCCATTGAACTTGGGAGGACCTAATCTTACGAACCTATCAAACATTTTCTATTTATCAGTTGTAATGATTGGTCTTGGAAAAATTAGTGGAATAATAAATCTTCAAAACTAAAGTATCAATATATGGGGCCATAGTAGTTATTGGATTTGCCCATGAGTTTAAAGACTATGAATTAGTACCTATCTTAACAGATGAGTATCTTCTATAGTTTGACACCCATCTAGAGTAGTAGAGCCTTGTCTAAGCTACACCCTCTAAATGGCTTAACGGTCAAATAATAACATTTTCTAACACTAGTATGGCTATATAAAAACTCATTGGAACCTTACCTATCCCTATACCTTTGAAAGATGTACTGTATCATAAAGATCAACCTCCAACTTAGAAAATGCCACCCTGTCACATCCCCTAAAATATTCTACAACATGTTCTCTACATCTATCATAGTCCAATGTCTACCTCAACCCCTAACTGGCCCCTAAAAGTAAGTGTCAACTTATCACTTGCAATAGCACCAGATCGTGTCCTTACTGACTATGGAAAGATAAAATAAAAGGTTTATAATTCAAAAAGTATATAGTGCACACAATATGTAATGAAAGTGTAGAATCTTTTGTAAGAATATCCCATAACCTCCAAATGATAAGAACAGAGGTATACATATTGATCCATGAGAATCAACTAGACATTTTCTCTTATACTCATGAGACTAGTGAATCTAGCTCTCTAAAAGCCAACTTGTCACAATTGAAAAACCCATGGGTTGTGATGGTACCTACCCTACTCAACTGTGATAGATTGGACTAACTTATTATACCAAGGAGATATGGAAAAAGGAATAACAAATCCTAAATACAGATAAATAGCTAAAAACCATAAGATAAAACCAAATTATCTCTAAAATAATTTAAAAAGTCCAATTAGAACTTGTCACGCCTCAAATCCTATTGGGGTGGACTAGCACCCGTAACCGAGGACGCCCTGGAGAACCAGCTCATAACCTTATACTTCCCATGCATACCTCTATGACAACCCGAAATTCGAACAGCATCATGTCACATATAAAAGGAAATAATCACCTGTATAAGCTCGAGCACACATATATATGTATATACAATACTTGTCCATTGGAGCCATCATGTCTATTAACAAAACACCACCTTGACTGTACATTAGGTCTACAAAGCCTCTAGACAATACAAGAGTTTAACTAAGGTCGGGACACACCCCACCATATAACTAACTTCTATACAATACCAAAAGTGACTGGATATGACATAGAAAACCCCGAAGCAAACTGGAGCTCACTAAAAGCAGCTGGATATCCTAGCTCCTACTTGTGCGGTGTATGGGCTGAGGTACCTGTGCCTGAAGCATGAAATGCAGGTCCCCCGTGGGGGACGTCAGTACGAAATATGTACTGAGTATGTAAAGTTTTAGATAATCACATATGATATAGGAGCTCAATAGAAACCAGAAACAAGTGAATAAATCGTAATAGGAGTGGACCACACTTACTAGAACTTGTGACAACCTATACATTGTATTTATTCAATCACTTTACCTTCGTTCTTATCATCTTTGTAATCATTACTGTACTGTACTGTGACCATTAGGCTGCCTCCAGTACATATCAACTGGGATCGACCCATGATAGGGTGGAAACAAGTTCATTGGTAACATAGGACATCATACAAAACCGTTATGGATCACATGTTATTGAATAACTTTGGAAACTTTCTTAATAGAACAATTGTTCACTTTTATCCCAAAGATATGGTATAGAGTATGCTTTACATACCTGACTGTCAACCTTCAATACTAGTCCCAAATGGACTTCCCGTCTTTTCGGATTACTTATCTACAATGAATATATATAGCAATCTAGTATTAGCAACCAAATGTCACATTTCAATTAATTGAATTCACCAAACTAGTGGTTGAGTAGTAAGCTTTAATTATACCTTAAAGGGTGTCACTTTAACCTTCTTATACTCCAATTACATTCACATGCCATGCATATTCATACAACATCCTCCAATATCAAGTTTGGATTCATTTATCCTTCCAACCAATCCATTAAACCAAATTGAGCCATAGACATAAATAACCATCAATTCAATAGTATATCACCATATCCACCTTCCATAACTCAATTACCATATCCACCTTCCATAACCCAATTACCATATCCACCTTTCACAATTCAATACAACCAAACCATGCAAAAGAGTTCATAACCCTATTTCCATCACCTTTCAATAACAACTAATACATATAATCCTCTATCACACACATATATATGGAAAAGAACAAGGAAAACAATATTCATACCTTAGAATTCACCTCTTGATTATGCAATCCTATTTGCACAAATAATAGGTGCCGTTCAAAGCTCTCGAGATGACAAACGCAGTTATCAGATTACTTTGAAATTTCTACGGTTGAATCAAAAGTAATTTAAAGGTCAAATTTGGCTAGGGTTTGTTTTTTCTCAATGATTGATGATGATAATGAGTTTTTGAACTCATATACATGTATATATACACATATTCCCATCCATAATATAATAGAAAATGACCAAAATGTCCTTAAAATTTAAATAATGCCAAATCTGTTCTTTGGTGGACTGTTTTGATAAGCTAAAGTAGATCGACCATAACTCTTTGCTCCGATATCGGATTTGGGTGAAATTGGTATATTTGGAAAGATAATTCAAAGGTATTTCATTTCATATAAAGTAGGCCACCCAGTTTATCTTGTACAAGGAGTTATGGTCATTTGAAGTTGACCATAAAAATCTATTTTGAGAGACTGAAGTAAAACGAGTATAACTCCTTACTCAGACGTTGGATTTGGATTAAAGAAATTGTATTGGAAAGAAGACTCAAAGATCTTTATTTTCATAGGTAGAAGCTCTCCCAGTTCATTATATTAAAGGAGTTATGATCGTTCGAAATTGACCCAAAAAATTGGCTGGCCTCAGTAGTTTGTGTCCAGGAAATTTTCCTGCACATTTACTATTCCCAAATATCCCGGCCACCGTTTTATAGTTTCGAACGTACTCGATTATATCCTAAACATATCCATTTTTGGAAATCTTTATAGCATTGGAAAGCTTATTCAATAACCTTCGCATGGAACCATCAACGGGCAAATTCCGGTATAAATAAAACAAAATTAATTCCATATAAATAAGACCAATACACGTACTTGATTACGCTAATATACGTACTTGAATACGGGGTGTTACAGAACTAATGGCTAAGATTCAATAGTCATAAGCACAAGAGCAACTCCAAGAATAGAAAGTCATAATTAATAAACACATAATTATTTGTGATAGATCAAATAAAGACAAATATAATATAGAGGAAGCCGAAGTAGAATCCTGAAGGGAGGAGATCACCAAAGCTTTGAATTGAAATCAACCAACACTATCATATATAACAAGTACTCATACAAGGGTCTGCATCGAAAGGATACAAAAAAATAGGAGTGATTATAGTCCACTTATACTTTGTAGCCATCACAAGTCTATTAAGCTCAAGTAGAAAACTAAAGCGAGTAAAGCATACTCAAATTAACCATGCAAAATAGAAAAGTCTTAGTAGTTCAATATCAAGTAATATCATGATATATGTCAATCACAACAACAATCCATAAGTATCACAATGCAATGAAATGATATGAGATGATATACAATAGTCAGTGCCTATCGATATACATACATTGAGCATATATTGCTCCAAGACCAACACATTAGTGACTTATGAGGTCATATATAAACACTGAAATGTCACTCCATAGTGTTTTACAGAGAAATTACATTTGAGTTTTTCACTTTTGAAATGTTATTAAACTCGAGGATAGAGTCGCCACTTAATTTGCTTAGGAAAATTAAGAAACCTGTGAAAATTACTTCAATGACTCAAAATAGAAAAAAAATAATTTAAGTTTGCAATTTTGGATAAGCAGTTCCTATTAATACTCTTGCAAAATTTTTAAGGCTCTAAGAGTATCCGTTAACTTGCGATTATCTGGACTTCTTGAAAATAACTCTTTTGACTAATTTTATTTGTTGAAAAGTAATTGATTAAGAAAAATTTTGCACAAAATAAATGGGCAACTTAGTGGAGAATTTAACTAGTTCTAAGAAAGTTAAAATCAAATATCACATAAAAAGGGAAAGGGGAGAATTAGGAGACTTAGGCCCGTAAACCCAAATCCATCAACACTTTCCTAATCTAATTAGGCTTTTGTCCCACATACACATGTCCTAAACTATTCATATGGGTTGTCAGCCCATCGTCACTTCTCCTAGTCTAAATATTAATCTTTTGGATCATAACTTGTCCTAATCTTTTCTGACCCTTTGGCCCATTATCACCTGTCCGAGTCTAAATATTGGGCTTTTGGCTCATAACCTGTCCTAAACTCTTTTTTGGACCCTTTGACCCAAAATATGCTTCATATGTATTAGCATGCAACTGTGTCTTCGTGGCCCAGATGAATGAATAAATGAATAAAGTAATAAATTGAAAAAGACAATAGTAAAATCAAGACTTTATCAAGTCTTCATAATAGCTTCATCAATGGGCTTTAACCCATTCTTCTTCTTCTTCTATCCTCTTGAACTTTCATGTCATATGATCAACTTTGAACTTAAACTTTGAGTAGATGGACCTTATTAGCCCGTTCAAAATTAAAATAGGAGGGAGTCCATCATGGACTCCAAAATAGTTTACATACAAAAAGAAAAGAGAAGGATTAGAGTCTAATTGATACTCAGATCATTAGTTTAATACAAATCAAGCAAAAGAAGACAATTTTTATTCTGTCTATGATTAATCATAAGTAAACTAAGCTAGAACTCTATACAGATAGAAATACAACTAAAACATAATATCAAATCATTTTGAGGGAAAACTTTGATTCTTTAAGCTACATGGGGTACACCCAGTTAGAATATGAGATAAAAAGAAAATAATGAAAGCCAAACCTTCTTAACAGAACTTGTAAGTTTATGGCAGATATTACATCAAGTTAATCACAAGATAACTGGACAGTTATCCATAGCCTCATTAAGCAAGACAAATGATCTAAAAACTCTTTTGAAGTCAAAACTAGAATGAAGCCACAAAATGAAAATACTTGATGTCAAAGTGGACACGGGTTATGTTCAAATCCAAAACCAACATAAGGAAAGAAATAGTAACTATTTTAGGGTAATGTTAAAGGTAATCTTGAAGTTCAGGTTCTGAGTCAATCATCCAAGTAAGATAGACTTAAAGAAAAATACACAGTTAATAATCAAATCACACTCACAACCTTGAAACTAATATTTCATCTTTTTAACAAGATAAGAAGATTCAGGAATATGATTTAACCAAACTACAGACAAGTATAGAAGGCCAAATAAATATTTAAGTCGGAATTTCCTGAGCATATTAATGTAGTGAAGAAACCTTTAAAAGAATGCTCGGATGGGGGAAAATGTAAAAAGGGAGAATAATACAATCATCTTAAGAAATTGAATGAATAAATTAGGTAAATAATGGAAGACTAAACATGAAATTTTAATGCACATGAGAATATCAGTGATAATCTAGTAAATGAGAAGGAAAAGATGGACATTATTAAAGGCAACATGTTGTAACCATTCTAGACAAATTCAACTAGATATAAAGATTTTGCTTTGAATGAAATATGCATTGGTTTTTGCCGATGTTGATCACCCTACCCTCTCCAGACTAATTCAAGAATAAATTTGTGCATAAAAGGTTCATAGAGGGATCCCAAGATGAAATACCATTTATTTATGAACTTACTCCACTATTCTTATCATTGTTGCCAACCAAGAGAAATTGAGAAAGATCTTAACATGTTCAAAGTAAGTACAATAGTCTGAATAGCTGTCAAGACAGAAATAAAAAGGTTGGAACCCAATAGAGAATTCAGAAATAAAGTTAAAGCCATCATACATTTTGTTGATGTAAAAATAGTAAGTCAACTGTAACAAATAACTTAACAAATAATATTTAACTCAAAGGGAACTACAGGCTGGATGATAGGCTAACATGGGAGATTTTGAAATTGAAAGAAAACGATTATAATGATAATGATAAAATTAATAACACGATCATATTTTGCGATAACATTAAACAATTCCTTTATAAGATAAACCAAAATAAATGTCACAAGTTCTTGAACACGCAACCAAAACAGTAAACTAATACCGCTAGAATGTTTATTCAACATAAGGAACGACAAACACAATAATCATCACAAAAACCTAACGCCTTCGAGGTTTCGATAGTGAACAGTCCCAGCAACACTATTACTAAACTATGATGCGACTAATACAAAGAATAAGATAAAGAGGAAAATGATGATAAAATTAAAAGAGGATGTGAAATTCAAGCACAATAGCTCGATCATTCATGATTAATGGAGGGAAATATAGAAGAAAAATTGAACTTTTACTTTTCCATGCTCTTTACATAATGTTATTGCTCTTATTTATAGACAAGGAGGTGAGGTGAGTGAGATTTTCTCCAGCTCATTGATCGCTCAGCATAACCCTCTAACAACTTGACAACTTGCCTAACAAATCCTTAAATTAACTCTTCAACTAACTCAACAAACCACTAACTAACTAACTACTTCATCAACACACACTGTTGTTTGCTATTCAATGGAATAGTAACTCTTTACATTTACATAAACAAATGTAGCAATCACATTATGAATCACACAATGTTAAAACACTCCCCATCAAGCTGCAGGGTGTAGTATGTTAAGAAAACCAAGCTTGCCTAATAAGTGTGCATGTTGAGCTTGACTTAAACCCTTGGTGAAGAAGTCAGCCACCTGATCATGTGTGTGAACATATGTAGCCTGTATTAAGCCATTCTTGATCTTGTCCTTGATAAAATGGCAATATATCTCTATGTTATTTGTCCTCTCATGAAACACAGGATTATTGGCCAATTATATAGCTGAATTGTTATCACTAAACACAGAAATTGGTAGAGTACTATGATTATTGAGTTTGTAGAGCAAGCCAAGTTACCTCTGCAACTGCTGAAGATATGCTTTTATATTCAGCTTCAGCAAAACTTCTGGACATAGTGTGTTATTTCTTGGAATTCAAAGATATGAAGGGTTCACTAAAATAAATTGCATATCCAATGATTGAATGTCTCATATTAGGACAGGCAGCCCAATCTGAGTCACACAAATAAGTGAGAGTGGTGGAAGGATCATTTTTTAACTAAATACCTTGACTAGCTGAACCTTTTAGGTACCTTACTACTCTGGTAGCAGCCTCCTAATGTGATTATTTAGGATGTTGCATGAATTGACTGAGAGTTTGGACAATAAAACTGATATCAGGTCTTGTAATTGTATCATACTTGACCTTTCCTAGCAGTCTTTGATAAATGGAAACATCAGATAACAATTCATCTCCTTATATACCTGTGCATTGATCATATTCAAATATTGTCAATGTGAGATTAGACTCCAAAGGGGTGAGTGCAGGCTTAGAACCACTATGACCTATGTCTAAAATTAACTCAAGAATGTACTTTATTTGATTTAAATCACCTTAGAAGCTGATCTGAGGATCCCAATACCTATGAAGTATTTTAGATCACCCAAGTCCTTCATCTTGAACTATTGATGTAGCTTTTCTTTGGTTGCATTAATCAAGATATTATTTCTTCCAGTTTTGAGAAAATCATCAACATACACTAGAACCAGCATTGTATCAATTCCTTTGTGTAGAGTGAAGAGATAATAATCATGTGTACTCTGTGTGAAACCAACATCAAGTAATGCATTAGTGAGTTTGAGATTCCATTGTTTGGGAGATTGCTTGAGACCATACATGGATTTGAGTAGCTTGCAAACTTTATTCTCCCCCTGTCTTCTAAAGCCTTCTGGCAGTTCCATATATACATCCTTTTAAAGATCACCTTGTAAGAATGCATTGTAGATATCCATTTCATGAAGAGTAGAGCCTCTAGATACTGCTACAGCAATTACACGCCTAACTTTTACCATCTTAGCAACTAATGAATATGTTTTATGATAATCTACCCCTTTTTGTTGGCTATAACTCTTAGCCACTAATTTGGTTTTGAAACTTTCTACCTCCCCATTTGCAAGATACTTTATTTTGTATATCTACTTGGACCACGCAGTGTTCTTGCCTTTAGGCAATTCAATGATGGTCCATGTATTGTTATATTCCAATGCTTGGATTTCCAACTTCATAGCTTCCACCCATATGCCATCCTTTATAGCTTACTTGAAGTGTTGGGGTTCTATCAAATTGCAGAACTTTGATAAGTAGAGCTTATTTTCTAATAAGACAAGTTGCTGGCTAAAGGATGCTTGCATCTTTGGAACTTAGAGGTATCAATATAATATGCATCCATACAGGTGGCCTGACAGTTCTGGTAGGCCTACTGGTAGAAGCTTGAGTCAAGGAGAGATCAGCTGGACTAGCTGCTCTATTACTTGTGTCATGTACATCTAGATTAGCTAGAGCAGTGTCAACAAAAGCTTCATCTTTAATGGAAGTATGCTCATCAGGAACTTCAGCAGGAATATCATCATCTGAGGAATCTAAGAAACCATTGATGTTTTCACTAGCTTTGGAACTTATTGCAGGTTGCAAGTCCATTTGTGATGTATCAAATGAAAATGTGTCTTCTTTGAACACAACATCTCTACTAACAAACAACTTTTAGGATTGTAAGTCTAGAAGTAAGTACCCCTTTTGAGACTCTAATTATCCTACAAAGCAGGTTTAGCCCTTTCAGCAAACTTATCACCTCTAGGGACAACTGTGGCATAGCACAAGTAGCCAATTACCCTTAAATGATACAACTTGGGATCCTTGGAAAATAATATATTAAATGGACTTCTATCATTTAAAATTGAGGATGGTAACCTGGTCATAATGTATACTGCAGCCTTCACACACAATCCCCAATACATGATGGGCAAATAAGACTGGAATTTTAGAGCTCTAGTTATGTTAAATATTTGTTTGTGCTTTCTTTACAGAACTCTATTTTGTTGTAGAGTGTGAGGGCAGCTAGTTTGATGCAAAATCCCCAAAGACTGGGATAACACATGGCATTGAGAATTGGTAAACTTAGTCACATTGTTAGATCTTATAGTCATTATTAATACTCCAAACTATGTTTTGATCACGGATATGAAGGTCTTAATAGCCACTATGGTTTCAGATTTTAGTTGTAATAGATGAACCGAGGTGTATCTACTGTAATCATCAACCATAGTAAAAAAAATAGTACTTATTATCAAAAGTAGAAGTTCTATAAGGTAGCTAAAGATCCACGCGTACAAGATAAAATAGGTTGAACATTTTAAAGTGATATGAGGGAATGATAACCTTTTTTTAGCTAATGGGAATATTGTAGATTTATTCAACATATCTACATCATTATGATTCTTCAAAAAATCTAATGATCTTAGAACCTGTGAAGCTGGATTTTCTTGTGCCACAGTGTGCAACTTTGAATAGAAACTTCTACAATGATCTTGTTGTGCTTTGGTACTGCATGGTCAGTGTTATCTTCCTATTCTCTACTAATAATATAAAGGCCACCCAACTAGCTACCAATCCCTTTCACGTTTCCACTGAAAACAAATATACAAAAATTAGGATAGAAGGAAACAAAATAAGAAAGTTCCTTAGTTATCTTAGAAATAGACAGTAGATTAAGTCTAAAGTCTGGGAAAAAAATAACATCCTTGATCACACCATCTGCAAACATATAAGCCTCTTAAATCTGAGAAATATTTACTTCATCACTAGTAAGGAGGTGTAGTTTATCTTCGTGACTTAATGCTAAGCTTTTACTATTTCTAAACATGTGTTTATTTGCAACCACATGATGTGTAGCCCCTAAATCTACAATCCAACTGTTAGAAAATATTTTGGATAGAAAAAAAGTGGTTATACCTGTCATAGTTACTTATTTCATGTCTTTAGTATCCTTGTTCAGCATGTTTGTGATTTGAGTGAATTCTTGATCTGTGAATATGTGAGCCTTGGCCAGTGGTGCAGATCCCAGATCATGACTTGAACGAACAACATTAACTTGTTCAGATACCACATTTACTATTTGAGAAGGCTTACCAACTATGCTGGGATGGTTGTTGCCACTACCATATGATGAATAGTTGTTACCACCACTATATTACTTGGGATTAGCAGCAATGTACCCTTGTTTCTTCTTATTTTTCACATAAGTAGGATCGCCTATAAGCTTATAACAAGTTTCTTTGGTATGACCCGAGAGGTAACAATAATCACACTTTCTACACTTGTAGTTGTTAATTCCCTGTCCATAACCATAAGAATCATAATTTTAATCATAACCTACATAGCTAGTTGTTCTGATCTATCATGTATAAAAAGCATAAAAGAGGAGTGATGTATTTCATCCTCTATAAACTTGCCATAATCCTGATTGATAGTAGGAGTTACTCATTTAAGTAAAATTTGTCTCCAGGCTTGATCATAAGACTCATTTAATCCAATCAAAAACTGTAATAGTCTTAGATGACAAATATGATCTAAATATTCCTTAGACTTAGGGAAATCACGGCTAGGATTAGGAACTAACACATCATACTCACTCTACAAGATTTTTAATTTGGTGAAATAAACTAAAATTGAATCAGTACCTTTACAAAGCATATTCATTTCATGGTGCAATTGATGGATACACATATGATTCACCTTGTCAAATCATTCTTTCAGATCTTCCCAGACTGCACAAGCATTTGTATCATAGACAATGCCAGACAACAGACTCTCACTTGCTTTGTTCATTATCCAAGAAAGAATAATCGCATTACATGTCTCTCATTTCTTATGAATTTCCTCCTTGGACGATTCTTTGCTGAAGGGTCCAGTGACAAAACCAAACTTACTTTGCCTAAGAGGACAATTCACATTGAACGATTCCACAAATTATAATTTTCTGAACCACTGAGTTTGATGGGATCAATTACAACATTAGACATATCTAAAGTACCAATAATGAGTAGATCACTTTTATCAATCTTAGGTTCCATGGCCGAATAGATTGAATTAACAATTGATTGCAATAGTGAAGAAGAAGTTGATAATAGATATCACACAAATTCCTTAAAATTTGTAGATAATAGAATGATATATGAACTGAATCTTCTTAATATTGAGCTCGTGGATCTGATACCATGTGAAATTCAAATGCAATATCTTGATCATTCATGATTAATAGAGGAAAATGTAGAAGAGAAACTAAACTTTTATTTTTCCATGCTCTTTACATAGTGTTATTGGTCTTATTTATTGACAAGGAGTTGAGATGAGTGAGCTTTTCTCCATATTGCTGACAGTTCAACAAAATCAACCAACAACTTGACAACTTGCCTAACATCTCCTTCAACTAACTCAACAAACTACTAACTAACTAACTACTTTATCAACATACATTGTTGTGAGCTATTCAACGGGACAATAACTCTGTACATTTACATAGACAGATGCAGTGATCACATTTTGAACCACACATATGTTAAAATAGAGAAAAAATATATTTACCTCTTTCGGGATAGCAAAACGAATCCATGATCCTATCAATAGAATTTAGCCTACTATGGAGAACTCAAAATTGATGCCATCAAACTTTAACTAGGAGAATTTCTAAAGGAAATTCTCTAGCTCAAAAATAATTTTTCAAATATTTATGCTCAAAAGGCTTTTTCCACCTTCTAAGACTTTTTCCTTTTTGCTCCAAAGAGGGCTTTATATAGAAAGTATTGAGGGTCTTCTTTGAATTCTCAACTGATACGGGATAAGCAAATCAAAGGGTAATTTCAAAAATTTTAATAGGATAAAAATTCAAATTTTAAAATTGGGATAATGTTTTGAGGTTGATTTGGTATAAAATTGTACCATCCGTACCTTAAATTAGATTGAAGGGCCAGCTGGATATTTCTAGAACGTTGAGGCATGAATTTAAAGTTGAATCACAGTTGTTGAAGTTGCTGGGATGCAAATAGCTCAAGTACGATTGCTGGTGCCAAATTCAATCCAAAGTTTAGTGGTTGTTTGCTGAAGCTATTGTAGGTAAGTTGTTGTTGTTATACGTTGTAGTTGATTGTTACATCAATGTTTGCTGGTTAATATGAAGAGGAATAAATGGATTAGGTCGGGTCATGATAGTTGGGCAGACTGGAGTTGTTTGTTGAGATATGGGCTGCTGAAATTTGTTCAATTGTGAGATGGGTCAGGCTGGCCTAATTTTAAAGTAGGGAAATGGTGGAAATTTTTCCATTTCATAAATCGCCAAATTAGATTAAAATTTTAGTCGACTTTATTTAAATGTTAACCAAATTATATCAATTGATTAATTGCAATGTGATTACAATTAATTTGATATCAATTATGGTTAATTTTAATAAACCGACTAAATTGAATCAAGTATTGGAATAAATTAATGACCAATTCTATTTTGAGTTTCTTAGTTTAATAAACTCAAACACGTATTTCTCCAAATAAATTATTTTTAAGAACAAATTATAATTAAATCAAGGTTTTAACCGTTTTAATTAATTTTGAATATAAGATTTGATTAAAATCAAATATACCATAAAATAAATATTTAAGTAATAAAATTATATAATTTTGTATAATATAATATGATAATATATAATTGCTACTTAAAATGACATAATTACCCACATAAATTCCTTGAAAAGCTTTTTATTTGGATAAAATAAATGTTGTAATTTTACTTAAAATCAAAGAAACTCGAAATTAACTTATTTGTGGAGGAAAAAAATTAGGTGTCAACTACCTCCTCCCTTTGGGTAGGGTGGATACAAAAAACCATAGGCAAAGGAAGTTTTATGTTTCTAATTTTTATACGATCACAAATTATTTTGGAAAGAGGTTAGCTTTTGCATGAGTTTCATGGAGTTATGGCCGAACCCGGGTATCGATTTTCCTACATATCTCAAGTTACATGATAATTCAGGATACTTGTAGTTCATAATGCTCGATATAAAAGAACGATTTTTATGTAACTTATGAGCTATTCTGATTTTTGAATTTTTGGGAAATCAAAAAGTTAGGGGATAAGAAGATTAGGGGGATTTTAGGATGTAGTCGAGTTTTAAACAAAGAGCGCAGCTTATATATCCCCGAGACTTAGGAAATCAGACTGCTTGTAGTTTAACTCAATCGGTAGAAAAGGTAGTATTTTATTTTAGACGAGCTTTGGCTCAAGAGGAGTGACAAGTTGATTGAGTTGCAGAAAAGAGGCTTGTAACCTCTTAACCATGAAAGTGGTATCCTTTACATTCATAGGAAAGAACATAGCTAGACATAATTTCCAAAACTCTAAGTATGTTGTCACCCAGATTTGAAAGAAAGAGAAGGTTACCCTCGATATAAGTAGGAAATATACCAAAGGTGAAGTTGAAACCAGAACATCCCAGAATACCCATATTCCTTCTAATAGGGGTGTGGTTTGATGGTGGTGGCAATCATTTTTTAGCTTGCGTCCAAAGAATTTGATGTCCCTCTCCTGACTTCATCCCATTTTACTGCTAAGAAGAGTTCCACATTATGGTGCATCCTTTTAGGAGTCGTACAAACCTGTGGTTTTGATTTGAGATTTTAATCCTCTCGAATGCTCTCGACAATATCTCAAACAAAAATATTTAGTAATAAACGCAATTACCAAAAGGGGTGTATAACTTCTTACTATATCTCCAAGTGAGTTGTTACCTAAAAAGATAAGTCATCCTCTCATGTACCTATTTAGAAATAAATAAATTTCAATAATAGACAAAACAATCCTCTTGGTTGTGGCATAATTTGTTCATTTGTCGATTGAATACGTCTTTAAAATGGGGTGGCCCATTTGGACATCGACGACACCTTATGCTGAATGGTCCATACAATCGTGTAATCTTATACTGATGTGTCAACCTTTTTTGTCACCTATAATACTTTTTATATGTGAAACTATAAACTCTTCGGTTATTGACAATGATTCTTTACATATGACCTCAGGTAAGTATGGCGCATCATTTGTATTGATATGACTTATAGATTTCCCTTGAATTATTAATCTTTTGATAATCTGCTGTATTGTTTGATATTGAATATGTGGCAAATTAAAGGTATCATTTGAATTTCGAACTTTTAGGTAATCCTGCACATTATTAGACCTTGGATATGAGATGTCTTATATATATCCCTCAAATCTCTAGCTCTCAAGTATTCCTTCACATCATTCGACCTTGGATACAATATGACTTATATATATCTCTCAAATTGCTAGTCTTTCGGTAATCCTGCATATAATAGATCTTGGGTATGATGTGGCTTATATATATCCCTTGGAGTATCAATTTGATAATCTCTCATATTCTCCTATAAGGATTTAGTTGCGACTTATGGATAACCTTTAAATTATCGGTCTTTGGGTAACCTTGCACACTATTCGTTTAGGGTCTTGTTGTGGCTACGAATGAACAATGGACTATAAACTCATAGGTAATCTTGCACACTATCCTATTTCAAATAATATGACTTATAAATGACCCTCAAATTGTCAATTCCTAGGAAATCTCATATGCCATCCGTGTTCAAATACCGACTTGAAGACATTTCTTCAAATTGTGTGCTTTTGACACATTCAAATGTTGATTCATGATGAAACATCCTCGATACTAGAGAATTCTATCTTCGCATGTCAATGATGTGTCATGGAAAATGACACTTTCGATGCTTAAAACTATGAATTTATGTAGATACTTAGGTTATCTTAAGGGGTATGATTTACATTTATGTTTATTTCAGATAAAATAGGTTTACAATAGTGTTGGAATAAAAATTAAAGAGAAAGATCTAAAAAGACTATGTCTGATCAAAGTATGAGATTCCTAACAAGTCGTCAACACAGTATACGACTCGTATGAGGACTCGTAAGCAAAATAGAACCATAGACCCAAACAAAAAACTATGTAAAGAAAGATATGACTTAGCTAAATGAGTCGTATACTGAGGATACGGGTCGTGAATAGAATTTTTAAGCATAACAGTGTCCAAAGCTACAATCAAGAGTGAAAGTCCCAAAAATATATGAGTCAAAAGTATGACTATGACTTGTATTGGAAAATCGTAAGAGGTCCAGTGTCCAGGCTTCGAATGAAGGAAGTCCCAAATGGATACGAGAACAATACACAAGTCGTATATTCGTGTATGACTCATAAGATAAAGTCGTATGAAGAATAGAAAGTTGAAGCCTTGGGAGATTAAACAATGGAATGGATACAAGAAGGCATGGTACAACTCACATGATGCAGGTATGAGTTACTGATTGAGTCGTACCGAGTGCCGACAAAACTTTACCCTTATAGTTTTTATTAGGATTTCCATGTTATTTTGAGATACTATAAATAACCTAGGGTTTATTGTTTATTAGGTTACACATTCTTACAATACTTTTACAATTATTCTTGAGATTTTGGGTTTTTATTCAATTCAAGATTTTGGAGTTTATTCATATTATTATTGTGCAATTAATTGCATGTTTTCTTCATTGATACTCATAGATTCTTACACGAACATAAGTGGCTAATCTCCTTGACTAGGGTTGTTAGAACCCTTGCTATATAGCTATGTAGAGAAAGTATGATATTCATTTATTCTAGGGTTTATTAATGCATCTTAATCTTCTTTTCAATAATTAATCTCAGAGCTACTACAAAAGCCTGAGATATCTTGTATTTACATTCATCCTTACAAGGGAGATTGTGATTGGGGAAAGAAGATTAGGATAGTGGTTTGGGATTCACCTCCATCTTATAGTCCCCGCCATCTCATCTAATCACTAAAAATCAAAAGGTGATAGCAAACTGAGGTTGTAGCAACGATCAACAAGGCGACGCCCTGAGACTGAATAGGTAAAAGGTGAGATTTATCTTCACATTCACAAGACGGTTGATAATACATATCTTATAGACTTTAGATGTAGAACAATATAATAGGTGGGTTGAACATGAGAAATTTACGGAGTTAGGAAGCCAAAGTAAACACAAGTCTATTATTCATCTTCTATTGCTTACAACTTAAAAGCATTTAAGATTTCGTTACTACTTACGATTGATACAAATTCCCCCATTTTCTTTTTTGTACTGCTCATGAATTATAGTAAATCAAGCAACTGTTCAGTATTTTCCCTATGGGTTCGAACCCTACATAGTTGGGTCACTATATTTGGCATCGACCGAAGCATACTACTAAGGAGGTTATTTTTTGGTGACATCAAGTTTTAGCACCATCACTAGAGAATACCATGTTATTGTTGATCGAATTTGGTGAACTTTGCAAGTTTTATTTTTTATTTTTTATTTGGTATACGCTAGTGTATGTCTAAAACTAGGAGTAGAGTCAATCTCTTTATCCTATTTGATCAAGATCTATAAAGAATAAATCAAACACCATAATAAATGGCAGAACAAGTTCGTTATGGCATTCCTGATGGGGTTCTAGATCCCCCACCTATTTATCTAAACACGGCACTCACGCCTGTTCCACTTGATACATAGAATGTTTCAGATATATAGATGCAGTAACTGTTAGAGAGAGATATATTATAAACTGAAGAGGCTAGGTTAGATGAAGAGGCTCAGAAAGCTCAGAATAGAGACCTAGTTAAGCCAAGACATGTAGGTGATCGATTTCAGAAAGGAAGAGTCCCTTACTCCCTACTTACCAGTCATTGGAGCCATATGAGGAAGAGGACGAGGATATAGGTTATGTTAAAATGGCTGAGACAGGAGAGATTATTCCTCCTCCTTTACCTCTCAGTGTGATGTTTGACATTACTAGTGTTATGTCTAGTTGTTGAACTTAAAAGGTTTATCTTTAGGAGTAGCAACTAATGATGTAAATCTGTATCTTGCTAACTTTATTGGGATTTTCACATCTTATACCCTTCTAGGGGTAGACCAAGAAGCTTTGAGGTTCAGGATGTTCCCACTTTCAATTACAGGAGAAACATCACTATGGTTGGGGAAACATCCAAGAGGTTCAATCATTTCTTGGCATAAGCTACAAAAATAGTTTCTTAGCATATTATTCTCACCTGCAAGGTTGCTAAAGTTGTAAGATAAGATTTATAGCTTTATACAGTTACCTGCAGAATCTTTGTATAAGGGGTTGTTTAGATTTAAGAAGAAGCTGAGCATGGTACCCAATCACAGAATTAGAGGGTAAAATTTTCTAGAAATCTTCTACAAATCACAAAATTCCAGTTCAAGAGCAATAGTAGATACTATTTTAGGAGGTATATTTATGCCACTTCAGTGGGATTATACATAATATATGCTAGAGCATATTTTAGTGACCAATAAAGGATGGCATACTTGAGATATTGATCATGGTGCAGGTGTATATGCTATTAGAACAACTGGTGATTATGGAGCGAATAATGACTTAGTCAGACAAGAGGTTGCTCAACTTTGGATAGATATTGGACTTCTTACTAAGCAATATGAAGCAATAGGGATAAGAAAGTAAATGCAATTGGGACTCAGGAAAAAGCCTTTTGAGATTGAATCTGAAGGGGAAGCAAAGTATCTTTATCAAAAATTGGAGGATTTTTGAGTCCAAAGAAAAGGGAATTAAGGTTGAAAATATTATAATGACATATACAGAGATGAAGTGGAGAGATGGAGTTATTGGTGTTAGAAAGTTAACTACAAAAAGAAGAGTGATAGGTATGCTCCACATTCGGGTCATGCTTCAGAGTCCAGAATGAAGGCACTTTTGTAAAAATTAGTCAAAGGATAAGAAATTTGTCTTAAGGAGATTGAGGCATATCTATCAAGGCTAAATCTGAAAGGTTAATCACATGCTACAATAATCAAATGGTTGGAGCAACAATTCGATTAGATGTCATCCACTGTAAATTAGATATAGCTAGGCACTCTCCCTAGCAATATGGTTCAGAATAAAAAAAATGATGCTCATTGCCATTCCATTACCACTCGGAGTAGTAAAACCAACACAGACCCACCTGTCCCACTGTGTATGAGCACAAAAATAATGATGATCCTATTGATACAAAGTGCAATAGAAAAAAGGATAAATAAAAAGACAAGGTTGAGAAGCCGGTGTTGAAGCCTATCCCAAAAATTCTTCTTCCCGTTTCCTCAAAGGCTAAAAAAGAAGAAAAAAGATGGTAAGTAACAAAAGTTTCTATCCATGTTAATAAACTGTCAGTCAACAAATCTCTTGTAGAGGCATTGGATAAAATGCCAAGATATGTAATAATTATGAAAGATTTAATCATCAAGAAAAGATCAGTGAGTTATGAGCCAGTTGAAAATATTCTTCATTAAAGTTTTATAGTTACTAGATCTTTGGCACAGAAGAAGAAGGATCCTGGCGATTTAACTATACCTTGTACTATAGGATCTTTCAACTTCACTCGAGCATTATGTGATTTAGGGGCTAGCATCAACTCAAGCCCATTGCAGTATTTAAGCAAATGGGGCTAGAAGCTCCCAAACCAACTACCATGAGACTAGTCATGGTGGATATGACAGTGAAGAAGCCAGCAGGTACTTTATGTGATGTATTAGTAAAGGCAGTTTCTTTCATATTTCATACGGATTTTGTGATCTTGGACTGCGAAGTGGACTTTCAAGTCCCAATTATTTTGGGAAGACCATACTTGGCTATAGGTAGGATTTTTATAGATTTGGAGAAAGGACATCTAATGTTAATACTCAATGATGAACATGTGATATTCAATGTATGTAAGTCTATGAAGCAGCTTAATGACTTAAGAGTGATATCTATGATTGACGTGCATAATGATGAGGTATATTCATTTCATGATATTGATGCAGTTACTCTTTGGGATGATAGTTCTAATGTTGTTGTTTCCATTGAAGAGAGGTTAGGTGTTGAAGCTCTTGGAGCCATCATCATGAACTTTGATAATGATGGCATTGAGGAGTATAGAGTGATGGTATGGGAACTTCACGAGAGTGGTTCTTATACTTATGCACCAACGAAGTTGACGAATAGAACTACTCCACCCGCTCGCCAATCCATTGAAGAGACACTGGTCTTAGAGTTAAATAACTTCCCTTCTCATTTTCCATTTGCATTTTGGGGGGCCAACAACACTTTTTTGTTATTATTACAGCTAATTTGAAATAGTCAAAAGTGGAATAATTATTTTTAGTAGAGCAGAGATTCAAGAGGTCCATTGGATGGTCTATTGCAGACATTGTGAGCATCCCGCTTGGTACTTGTACTCATAAAATTTAACTTAAACCAGACTATATTCCAACCATAGATCATCACCACCAACTCAATTCTTCTATGCAAGAGGTGGTAAAGAAAGAGATAATTAAATGGTTGGATGCTGGTGTAGTTTATCCCATTGCTAGTAGTAAGTGGGTCAGTCCACTTCAATGTGTTCCTAAGAAATACGGGATTACTGTGGTGACAAATGAGTAGAATGAGTTAGTGTCGATGAGGCAAGTAACCAGGTGAAGACTTGTATGGATTACAAAAAATTGAATTCATAGACTCAAAAGGACCATTTTTCTATGCCCTTCATGGACCAAATGTTAGATAGGTTAGCAGACAGAGAATAGTATTTTTTTCATGATGGGTATTCAAGTTACAACCAAATTACTATTGCATATGAAGATCAAGAAAAGAACACCTTAACATGTCCTTATGGACCTTCGCATTTAGACGAATGCCATTTGGGTTATGTAATACTCCAGCCATATTTAAGAGATGTATGATGTCAATTTTCTTTCACGTGATAGAAGATACCATCAAAGTGTTTATGGATGATTTTTTAGTCTTTGGTGATTCTTTTGATGTCTACTTATTTCACTTGGAAAATGCACTAAGAAGGTGTGAAGAATACAACTTGGTGCTTCATTGGGAATAGTGTCATTTAATGGTCAACGAAGGTATTGTGCTTGGGCTAAAATTTTTGAAAAGGGGTATTCAGGTAGATAGAGCAAAGATTAAAGTAATTAAGAGATTACCTCCACCAATTTCCGTGAAGGGTGTTCATAGCTTCTAGGGACATATCGGGTTTTATAGGAGTTTCATCAAGGATTTCTCAAAGATAGCCAACCCTCTTTGTAGGCTTCTTGATAAAGAGGTGAAATTTGAGTTTATAGAAGCATGATTGAAGGCTTTTGAATATCTAAAAAAGAAGTTAGTGACTATTCCTATTATTGTATCTCCTAATTGGTCTTTACCCTTTAAGATCATGTGCGATGCAACTGATTTAGCCATAGGGATTGTACTAGGCCAACGTAAAGAAAAGATCCTTCATTCCATCTACTATGCTAGTAAGGCATTAAATCTTACTCAAAAGAGCTATACTGTGATAGAGAAAGATTTGTTGGCAATGGTTTTTTCCTTTGAGATGTTTAGGTCTTATTTTATTGGGACAAATTTTATTGTGCACACTGATCATACAACATTGAGATACCTAATGGCCAAGAACATGCAAAGCCTAGGCTTCTCAGGTGGGTACTTTTGTTGCAAGAATTCAAATTTGAGGTAAAGGACAAAAAGGGCATAGAGAATCAAGTTATGGATCACTTATCTAGACTAGAGAAAGACGCTATGCAGAAGGTTAAAAATGGGTAGGAGATTGATGACAGCTTTCCAGATGAGAAGATCTCAGCAGTTTCCTAGGATCTAATTCCTTGGTTTGCAGATTATCCAAACTATCTATCCAGTGATCTAATTCTAGAAGATCCTTCCTTTCAAAAGATAAAGAAACTTATACATGAGGTAAGGATATTTTTCTTGGATGAGCCTTATTTGTTTAGAATTTGTGTGTATGGAATTATTCGTAGATACATTCTTGAGGATTGTAATTCTTTGCCAGTTAGGGGTCATCATGGCGGAACCCGCACAACCCATAAAATCTTGTAATATGGGTATCACTATCCAACAATCTACAAAGATTCACATGATTTTGCTTTCTCCTATGATCAGTGTCAACGACAAGGTAATATCTCTACACTCCGTGAATTACCTATGACTCCTATCTTTGAATTGGAAGTGTTTGATATATAGGGTATAGATTTCATGAGGCCTTTTCTGAGTTCGTTTGGCATAAAATATATACTAGTGATTGTAGATTATGTATCTAAATGGATGGATGCAGTTGTGATTCCCAATAATTAAGCACGTCGTGTCACTGTTTTCCTTAAAAAACACTTCTCTTTATTTGTCACCCACATATGTTATCATTAGTGATGGTGGGTCACATTTTTGTAATCGTCTATTTAAAGGTCTGCTTGAAATGTATAGAGTGAAACACAGGGTAAAAATGCCTTATCATCCACAGACTAGTGGACAAGTTGAGGTGTCCAATAGAAAAACTAAGTCCATCTTAGCAAAGACAGTGAATGCCAATAGGATTGATTGGTCACGAAAGCTAGATGATGCATTATTGGCTTACCGAACAGCATTCATGTCTCCAATTGGTGCTTCACCATATCAGCTAGTGTATGGAAAGGCTTTTCACTTTCCTATTGATCTTGAACATAATACACTATGGGCCTTGAAGAAGATGAATTTTGAGTGGAAAGATGAAGCAAAGTCTAGAATGAACAAGATGAATGAGTTGAATGAATTTTGACTTTGGGCATATGAAAGTTCTGCACTTTACAAAGAAAAGATGAAGCTACATCATGATCACAAAATTAAGAAAAGAATCTTTGTGAAAGGTGACCAGGTATTGCTCTACAACTCAAGGCTTCACTTGTTTCCAGGTAAGTTGAAGTCTAGATGGTATGGTCACTTTACTGTGGTTAGGGTGTTTTCATATGGTGCTTTAGAATTAAAGAGGGATGGTGAAGCCCTATTAAAGGTGAATGGGTAAAGAGTAAAGAACCACATGGGTAATACTAAGGAAATTTATTTAATTTTTAAAATGACCTTCTGAATCCTGAGTAATCAAGGCAATTACATCGTGCGACGATATTAAATAAAGCGCTACATGGGAGGAAACCCATGAGGCTATTTGGGTAACTATAAGTATCCAACTTATCCACGTTGTGCCGTGATGTTAAATCAAGCATTGTGTGAGAAGCAACCTATGTTTTTTCACTTATTCCTTTATAGGTTAATATATTTGTTCAGTGTGCAGGGCTAAAAGAGTATAGAACATACCTAGAAAAGTTCAAAAAATTTTGGTCATACGGACTCTTTATGAGTCATATCTATATGACACGAATAGTCATTAAGATTCGTAAGGATCTGGGAAACTAAGAAGAATCGAGTAAAAGTTTTTGGAGTAGATACAACTCTCAGAATGAGTCCTACCCTCAAGGTACAACTCATTACATTAAATAGTATCGACACTTGAACCTAGGTAAGGTTCCAGGTATATACAAAGAAATGAAATTACCCTTAAGCCATGGTACAAGTCGTATACACAACTCATACCCAAGGTTACCAGAGAAGGGTCACGAGTCAACCTGACCCAGCTCTTAAGTTAAAAAAGGAAAATAGCAGCACCTGATACTCGAGAATTGGCCACACTCAGTTGCTGAAGAAATTTTAAGCTTTCAACACACAAAATCACTTGAAAACACTTAAATTCACACACCACTTTTCTCAATTCCTTTACCTCACATAAGTTGGGCACAAATTAGGGAAGAACAAGTGATTTCTCAAAGAAACACTCGATTTCACCAACTCAAGTAAGTAATCCTAACTTAACTTCATAATGTCTGGCATAAATGGAAGAATACGAGATTTCCTATGCTTGTTTTGAGTTAACTTCACTTCTTTTTTTTTAATTTTAAAACCCTAATTCTTAAGTTTTTGTTAAAAATGAGGAAACTGGAGATAAGCTTTAATGTAATATGGATTGTGTGTGTTATGCAGACTGAAATGACTAGTATCTTGCATAGAGTAGATAGGTCGTTAGGGAATTTGATTTAGAGTCAAACTTTAAAGTTGGACTCCTATGTTGCAGTGGATACAAGACTCCTTACGACTCATACCCACGTGTTATGGGGTCTTAATGGGACTTACACCCACTAACAACATGGAAGTCTAACAAATTTAAAGTTTTGTAATGGATACAGCTAGCCTAAAAGAGTCGTATCCAAATTCTACAACTCGTACTCTTATAGTCGTACCCACCTGGGAGTTAAATTATTCTATAAAATATTTCTGATCAGATTACGACTATTGGTAACGAGTCTTAGCCTCTTGTTATAAGTTGATAGGAGAAGTCATAAGCTGACTAGTGACCAACTATTCAGGCACTGTGTATCATACAACTCATTCATATGTGTTGTACTCAGTCGATACAACCAGTACCCCCTACTCGTACCCTTACGATATCATGGACACTGAACTTTAGTTTCAAATTTTTATTTTCCTTACTTTAGTACTTTACTAATGATAGTGTACTTATAGGAAATATGCCTCTTAAGAATGTATCCTCCTCTAAGCAAGCAGTAAAAAAGACCAATAAGAAGTTATAATCTGCTAGCCTTGAGGCTACTATCTCAGAATACTCTTTCTCATCTACCAACAGTAGTGATTTATGTGACGGTACAACAATGGTTAAAGTTTCTACGAAAGGGAAGGTATCCAAAAAAAGTAAAAGGTAAAAAGGTTGCACCCCTAGAGGAATCACCACCTCCACGATGCTTGAGGAGAAAAACCAAACTGTATCTCTTTTGTATATGCCACCACCATCTGATGCTGATGATCATGCTGAATCAAGTTCAGAGAAATCTAGTTCAGAAAATGAATAGGGTACAGAAGAGGTTGATGCCACTCCAATCGACAGACAAGATCCTCTACTTTCACTTACAAACTACCTCGGTTCCCAACATAAGATAATGGGGGTACCCTAATATGTAAGAGACTTTCAAAAGTGGGTTGAGCAGACCTCGGGGTAGAAAAATAAAAAGTGTGTTGTATCTAGAGTGAAGGTTAGTGTTGACTGGGATATTGGGGATATCCGAATTCGAGAAGCGCTTTAGATAATATGGATTTGAATAGATGACGAGGGAACCAGGAAAATATAGTGAGGTACTTGTTCGAGAATTCTATACAGCATACAAGGGTGAACTTCAAAGACAATATCCACAAGGTCAGTTGTGGAAAGGTGGAGAGCCAATTACTTCACAAGTTATTCGGGGAGTACGGGAGGACATTTCCTCAGATATTTTTATACAGACCAAAATATTAGGCTCCAGTAAACACTAGGGAATTAGACTACAAGATAGAGAAGATAAGGAAGATTACTAAGAGGACATTGGTCTTGAAGGACAAAATGATTCTATTTAGATAGATAGCAGAGCGCATAGCTTTGAATGGTGAGAATGTACTATGGGTAATAGGCTGTCCCAGTTTCACCTCAAAGAAAATTAAGAATAATACCTTCAACTTAAAGGGTAAAGTATGGTATACACTAGCCTGATATAGGCTATGTCCAACTGCGGGTGATAACATTCTAACCCTAGTTTGAGAAGCCATAATAGCTAAATTCATAACTGATTACGAGTTTGATATTGGTGAATTTTTTGCTCAGGAGTTGATAGACTTAGCGGTAGGTGGTAAGAAGTCCTTATTGGTTTATCCTTGCATGATCACATCGCTTTTCTTGGCTTCGGGAGTATAAGTATAGATGAGATGTTGGAGGCCACAAACACTACTGACTTAGACCTACTTTGAGATGTAGCCAACCCTTTGTCCCAGAAAGAACAGCAGGAAGCCAATTTGATAGCAGATATATTTTGGTAGATCAGATAGGCTAAGACACTCGAGGCAGTTGAGATGAGTGAGTAGACAGAGACTATGCACACTAATACAACGAGCACTTCTAGTTCTCTTCTAATAGCCCAGGCAATGACACCCAGGCTAGGAGGTATGACTTCTGGACTAATTTTGATTTTGTAGGCCATGTAGACTGAGGAAATGACGAGATTAGCCACTTGGAGGCTAAGATTGGTCATATGGGAGGGGGTGTGAGGCCCTTGATTGATACACAGTTTGAGAGTCAGGATAAACAGGTCCAGGGATGATTGATGCATTTGAGTCGAGGATCACTTTGTAGTTGAGTGGTGGGAAGACACCTGATATTGCTGGGATTACAGCTGAAGTTTCAAAAAACAAAAGGAAGATGCATGAGCTATATGATAAACCGGTGATTCCTGAGCCAGTGATTAGGACAGTAGTGCCCACTATCTATGTTCCTAATATTTGGGCTATCCAGAGCCAAAATTTTAATAGACCCGAGAAGATAAGCAAGAAAAAAAGGAGAAAGCATGAAGAGAAAGAGTTTGAGAAGAGGGCTAAGGCAGATAGCATTCAGAGCGAGCGAGACTGAGAGATGAGAGTCTGTGAGATGGCATCTGGAGGTGGTGGCTCAAGGCCACCAGTTGTTGATACTGAGGTGAAGGGTATTGTTCCCAAGCCTATTATTGTTGATTCAGTCCAGGATGATGGGATGATTGCTAATGATAGTGGAAACCAACCTGAGGGCCCACCTGATGATGTTGTTGAGTCAGCTCCTTCAGCGCCCAGGTATGTCCTTTCACCATTATTTTTACATTTTTAGCACTTCAAACAATGCAAGGATCATCAGTTGGGGGTGGGGGTATCTGATTCTGAATTCCTGGGAGTAGCTGAAATGTATTAGTAGCTGACAAGTCCATTCTGACTTGCAGTTTGGTGCCGACAAGGTGTTAAGATTGGGATAAAATTTATACCTATGGCATAAGATTTTTTTAAAACTATTTTTATTGATTTTGGAGAGATTTTGACAAATATTGGTAATGAATTATGATTGTTGAATTTATTCGGGAGTTTGGAAATGTCTGTTGATTTGAAATGATTATGCTGAGCTTTTCAAATGAATGAAACTGTGCTGAAAAATTTGAAACCCCTCCTAAATTTTTTGTGCTGTGTCATATGTGTATGTGTAAAACTGTTGTGACTCGGATAATGGCAATAGGATTAGGTATGGAACAATTAGGGTAAATAGTTGCATAACTGGATAAGTAGTACTTAGAAATAAAACCCTGTGCGAGTGTGCATAAGGTATTACTGAGTTTTCGGTGTAGAGGAATCTAGAACTTGCCGGATTACTTTTACATAGGTCTAAGATAGTCAAGTAATAGATAATCATTGGCCCTTTTTGTTGTATACCCACTCGGGCCTAAATGTACCACCAAACAAGTATGAATCCCTTTGAGCTAAATATTTGAGCCTTAAGTGACCATTTTTTTGTTTAATATACCAATTTCACCTTCATGTGTCTATAATAAACCTGTTTTGGCCCTGTTCCTCCTTGGACACTGTACACCTCAACTCAGGCAAATTGCCTAAGTTGAGGGTGACTATTATAGGGGTGCATAGGAAAATGAGAATGAAAAAATAAGTGTAGAAAGAAAAATGAAAGAGGACAGGTGCGGTAAAGTTAAAAGGAAACCAAAAAAAATTAAAAAAAAAAACTTAAACAAAAGAGAAAGAAAAAGAAAAATAAAAGTGAGAAAACTGTACCTGACCTAAGTTAGTATGTGGTTTAAAAGTACAAAGGGATACATAAGGGAAAAAATAAAGTTAACGAAAAAATGGAAAATAAGTGGACCCCAATGAGTAGTAACAAAGAGTCATAGTCACTAAAGAAATCGAAAAGATACCATACCAGCCCTTCACCTACGTTACAAGCTGAATAAAGTCCTTTAGTGATCCTACTTTGACTATACAAAAACTTAGGAAGAGAGCATGTAGGCAAGCCTATGTTATTCTGAATACACCAATGATACTTCTTAGTGAGCAAGTGTGTTGCTTGATATATACCTTAATTGATTAATAAATCTTAGCTGAGTGAAAGGGATCTCGTTGACTTTGTGCTCATGGGGGTTGTGTTGTCAGGTTACTAATCTGTTTGGTTGATGTTGCTTGTGTTAATGCCTAGCTGTCTATCACTAATCTAATGCCATCATCGAATTCTCTCGTGCTTCATAATGTTCTAAATTGTTATACAGAGTTTGATTTTTGAAAAGTGAGATTAGGAGAGGGAAATAATGCATGAGAAAATTAAATTCAAGATCACTACCATGGGTAGGTTATGATCTTCTTTTTTAAGCATCTTGTTAAATTATAGATTTTAATTATTGTTTTCCTGAGGACACGCAAAAGTCTAAGTTGAGGATGTTAACGTGTCATAAAAGCTTTTAGAAAATCTCTGCCAGTCATGTCACGTATTAGCTCAACGAACGTCTTCCTCTTGGTTCTGACTATATCTTACATTTGATGGATGATTGCGAGGGATTCATGTTGCTGAGGCTTTCAATTAGATGTTCTATCATAGCCAGAGATTTAGTCTACGTAGAGTTTGTCGTAACTGGTGATTTCTGAAGGTTGACTTTGACCTCTTGTGTTGCGGGATTTGAAACATATTCCAATATATTAGTTGAAATTTTGAGGACCTCCTCAAAATTTCTTCCCTACATTAATACTATTTGAGATGATCTTAGCTTGAGAGGATCTGCAGTCTTTGCGAGATTTTATCATCTTTTTGGATGATGATCATCCTCCTATGAATTTTTGAGATTACTTTTCAAAAATCTGCCCTAGTTTCCATTTCATGGGGTTATATGATTGAGTTATTGGGGTGCCTACGTATCTCGTTGAAGCAGGAATCAGGTCAAACATAGTTCAGGACTACGCTAGAGATATATGGAAAAAACTAATGGGTTGACCGCAGTCGACATAGGCCGCCTACGTATCCTTTTCTTGGGAAATCAAGTCAAACGTAGTTCATATATAAAAGGAAAGGATAAATTCTCTTAAGGGATTAACTGAAGACAACATAGGCCGCCTACGTATCCCTTTCTTGGAAATTCGTGTCAAACGTAGTTCGTACATAAAAGGAAAGGATAAATTCTCCTAAGGGGTTGACCAACACTGACATAGGACTCCTACGTATCCCTTTCTTAGGAATTCAGGTCAAATGTAGTTCATACATAAATTAAAACGATAAATTCTTCTAAGAGGTTGATCAAAGCCAACATATTCCACCTACGTATCCCTTTCTTGGGAATTTAGGTCAAATATAGTTCGTACATAAAAGAAAAGGATAAATTCTCCTAACTTCTTGCTTTGTTTCCCTCTCTCCTACCCTACCTAGATCCATACTCATTACGAATGTGTTCACCAAATATCTGACTTAGCAACCTTCTGCTTAGACCGGCAATGATAAGGAACGAGATCTATAGATAATGGGATATAGAAGTCAGGTGTGACGGTCAGCTCAGTCAAAGCGAAAATGGTCAAGTAAGGTTATCGTCAGACAATGTAGTACAAGTGGGTTGACAAAAGCCGACATAGGATACCTACGTATCCTTTTCTTGGGAATTCAGGTCAAACATAGTTCGTACATAAAATAAAAGGATAAATTCTCCTAAAGAGTTGACCGAAGCTGACATAGGTCACCTACGTATCCCTTTTTTGGGAATTCAGGTCAAATGTAGTCCTACATAAAAGAAAAGGGATTCTAGACAGTTAAATCATAAAACAAATACTATCATAAAGGCAATTACAAATAAACCAAGGAAGCAAAACTAAAACATTCTTCAAACATAGTATCTTTTTACCACATAAGAGTTGATCGGTTTGGTCCACTCTTGACCATCCATCTTAGATAGAATCAGAGCCCCTCTAGATAGTTCCTTGTGAACTGTGTATGGTCCTTGCCAATTTGGAGCTAACTTGCCCTTGTACCCTTCTTGGCGAAGAAATATGCACTTGAGAACCAATTGTCCCACTTCAAATGTTTGAGCTCTTACTTTCTTGTTACAGGAATGAATTATCAAGTGTTGGTACATCTGACCATGATACACTGCAACCATTCTCTTCTCATCAATCAACATGAGTTTTTCATAGCAAGCGCGAACCCATTCTTCGTTCTTTAGTTCTACTTCTTGAATAATCCTTAAGGAAGGTATTTCAACCTCGGCAGATATCTCTACTTCATCCCCATAAACAAGTAGATAAAGGTTCACCCCAATTGAGGTTTGAACTATTGTACGATAATCTAGTAGAGCATAGGGCAACATCTAGTGCCATGATCTATCATTTTCAAACATTTTCCTCAAGATCTTCTTGATATTTTTATTGGCGGATTCCATAGCTGTATTTATTTGGTGATGATATGCGGTCGAACTGTGATTAATAATCTTAAACTGATCACAAATATCAATCATCAAGTGACTGTTCAAGTTAGCCCTATTATCAGTAATGATTGATTTTTGTACTCCAAATAGGCAAATCAAATAATCACTACAGAAAGTGGACCTATGGAAACAAGTTTTTAAGTAATGGTTCATAAAACATTGCTATAGACAGTCTATAGCAACGGTTACAACCGTTGCTAAAAAGTTTAATTCTAATACCACGATTTAATAACACAATCGTTGCCACTAATTTATAACTGTTGCAATAGACTTCCATATAACAACAATTTATGAACGGTCACTACAAAATAATATATGGCAACATCCATTTATCAATTACAACATTTATTAAATCTTTCTATTTCCCCCCTCTTATTTTCATAACCCGCCAAAAGCAAAAAAATCTAATCCCTTTTCCCTCTCTTCTCCAATTTTCTCACACTAAACCCAAAACAAATTAGAATTTAAATATGCAATTTTGACCACTAATTATTGCGCTGAAGATGAAATCTCCATTATAAAGATGAAATAATCTATGACAAATTTAGGTAGCTGGGGTAATTTCCCATTAAATTGCATTGCAAATTCTTTATTTGGAGCTCCAGTAAGGCGCCGCCACCATCTTCAGAAGTCGCCACTGGCGGCAAAGCTTTCGATTTGAAGGTAATTTTTAAAGTGAACTTTTATTTTTCCAATCATCTTCTCTCTCAGGTCACAGTTGCTACAAAATAATCTATGACAAATTTAGGTTGTTGGGGTAATTTCCCATTGAATTGAGTTGCCAATTTTTGGTTTGGAGCTCCAGTGAGACGGCGTCGCAGTCGTCAGAATTCGCTACTGGTTTCAAAGCTTTCAATTTGACATTGGAAATGTTTGACTTCATTTTTTAGGTCGTTTTGGTGGTTTGTACTCGCCTTGGTGAAGCGCTCTTGGTGATGCTGAATAGTTCAGGTATACTTAGCCCTTTTCCCTGATGCAGCCAGTTAGCAGGCCAGAACAGAGAAATTATCTTTGTTTCAACGTTGATTTTGTCATTATGTATGAGTTTGGTATAGTATTGTTGAGCTCAAATCGTACAGGATCTGGAAAGTGTATTCTCTGTGAGTGCCTTTTCAGATTATCCTAGGCCCAAATATTTCTTCTGACTTATATAACTTACGTTTTATTTTTGCTATTAGTATTTTACAAACTAATCATAATTTTGTAATTTTTTTTAGAGTTTGAGAAATATGAAATTTTTGCACTTGAATTGGCAACTGGAGATGTGCTTTAAAACTATGTTTTAGTAATAAATCAATAGCCTAACCAAAATTGAGGAATTTATGTGACGTGGACTCTTGTGTGGTGTTTAACATAGTGAGTAAATCTTCATTTTCTGCTTATTTATTAGTGTGACCAGGTATATAGTTTCATTAGTTGTTGTATATAGTTAAAAAAATTACTAACATGCATCAAGATTACATAATAGTAATTTTGGAAGCCTGGTGAAGTAGAAAAAGATAAGTTAATAACTGATTATAATGTGTATTTTCTATTTGATTTTCAGCTAATGATGTGGGCTGTTTCAGTAATAGTGTGGCCAAGCAGTAGGTGTCCATATATTACATTATCTATCAATTCAATAAAGTAATTCTTATAAGTTTTATTTGAATTGCTATGTGTAACCACTAAGAAGGTGATTTGTTCCTATTTACTTAAGCTACTATGGTAAAGTTATTAGGTATACATGTGAGAGGATAAGGTACTCAGTTGGACACTGAAGTCATAAAAAAAACATTGAAGTATTTCCTGTGATAAGAGAGTAGATTTAAACATGATATATTTCCTTTAAAGCATCATCATTATGCTCGTTAAATCTAGTCCAATGCTTTGGCCAGGGAATGCAATGAATATTCCATCTTAGGAGGTACAATGGTTGTATAAAATTTGTGGTTGAGCCAGGTTATGAATCTTTTGGTGAACCAGCTGAACCAAAAATTTGAGGTTGCACCAGGTTAACTCTAGTCCAATGTTATTTTGCCAAGGAATGCAATGAATATTCCAGCTTAGGAGGTACAATGGTTTTATAAAATTTATGGTTGCACCAGGTTATAAATCTTTTGGTGAACCAGCTGAACCGAAAGGTGAAACCATTAGTGAAGTTAAATAAAATTTTGTTTAGCACAAGGGATATCGTAGTCCTGGTTTGCATATGAAGGAATTCAACTGTAAGATTGAGGGGAATTTCATATCATTTGACTTCATAACATACCCTGGGGAGGTCAAAATGCTCAAGGTTGTTTTTTCTTTGAACTTAACAATTACTAGTTATTGCTCTATTTCAATTTTTTTATCTCGTTTTGACATGGAATATGGATTTGAATTCGTAGAAAAAACACTGGCCTATTTATATAATCCTAGCTAATACATTCTTATTGTAATTTCACAGAAGCACTAAGCTGTAACTATTTTTACTTCTAATATGTCATTATAACTTAGCGTTTTTGCAGTTTTTAGATGGTTACTTGGACTTGGTGGTGATAAAGGAGTGCCCAAAGTTAACATTGCTATCATTGATGACCGAGTTAAACAAAAGCATCCATGTAAAATTACCACACATCTTGTACTTCAAGGTAAATTTATTGTTTTAATTGTGATCTTTCTCGTCAATCCCACCCATAAGCTTTCCATTCTAACCCATCTTTCCCTGCTTAGCGAGACCAGTCTAGCTCTCGATCTAAAGTTTATTTTTGTTGTTTTC